>NC_092710.1:16780169-16927669 GCF_047496885.1 Scyliorhinus torazame | reverse complement strand
GAGTAGGGCAGATTGCGAGCTTTGACCAGATGGTACAATCGAGTGACCCCCGGGTGACAAAGGCTGTCGTGTAGGGCCCGGAGTTGGTCCACTTGTGCGCTGGCACATGTACCTCGGGAGAGGGCGTCTGGGGGCTCGTTGAGTTTACCGGGGCGACACAAGATCTCGTAATTATAGGTGGAGAGCTCGATCCTCCACCGCAAGATTTTATCATTTTTGATCTTGCCCCGCTGTGTGCTATTGAACATGAAGGCTACCGACCGCTGGTCAGTGAGGAGAGTGAATCTCTTACCGGCCAGGTAATGCCTCCAATGTCGCACAGCTTCAACGATAGCTTGGGCCTCCTTTTCGACGGATGAGTGTCGAATTTCAGAGGCATGAAGGGTGCGGGAAAAGAATGCCACGGGCATGCCCGCCTGGTTTAGAGTGGCGGCAAGGGCGACGTCTGAAGCGTCGCTTTCTACTTGGAAAGGCAGTGACTCGTCCACTGCGCGCATCCCGGCCTTGGCGATGTCTGCTCTGATGCTGGCGAAAGCGTGTTGTGCCTCGGCCGTGAGGGGGAATTGGGTGGACTGAATGAGTGGGCAGGCCTTGTCCGTGTAGTTTGGGAACCACTGGGCGTAATAGGAAAAGAACCCCAGGCAGCGTTTGAGGGCCTTGGGGCAGTGGGGGAGGGGAAGTTCCATGAGGGGGCGCATGCGGTCGGGGTCGGGCCCGAGAAGTCCGTTTTGGACAACATAGCCGAGAATGGCGAACCGGGTCGTGCTGAACACACACTTCTCTTTGTCGTAGGTCAGGTTGAGGAGAGTGGCAGTGCGGAGGAATTTATCGAGGTTGGCATCGTGGTCCTGCTGGTCATGGCCGCAGATGGTGACGTTGCCTGGGCACGGAAAGGTGGCCCGCAGCCCGTACTGTCGACCATTCGGCCCATCTCTCTTTGGAAGACCGAGACCCCATTGGTGACACCGAAAGGGACCCTAAGGAAGTGGTAGAGGCGACCGTCCGCCTCGAAGGCCGTGTACGGCCGGTCCGACTTCCGGATGGGGAGCTGGGGGTCGGCGGATTTCAGGTCAATAATTGAGAAGACTCAGTACCGTGCAATCTGATTGACCAAATCAGATATGCGTGGGAGGGGGTACGCGTCGAGCTGCGTGTACCGATTGATGGTCTGGCTGTCGTCCACGACCATCCTGTGTTTCTCCCCAGTTTTAACCATGTGGTATTATCAGGTATTGCGGTACCTAAGAGGCTGATGACCATTGGTTAAACCTAGGGGTTTACCATTGGCTGTTGATACGTAGCTCCGCCCTGACAGGCGGAGTATAAGAACCGGTGCCGTCCCAGCAGCCTTCACTTTCTGTACCGAAGCTGCTGGGGGAAGGTTCTAGTAGATTAAAGCCTTCAGTTATGAAATCACTTCGTCTTGAGTGTAATTGATCGCGCATCAATTTAATCTACTAGACTTCAGCTGGAAGGATGGATCTCCGAATCAAACCGGAGTGCCTTCAACTCAGCCCCCACGCAGAGAACTCGGCTGCAATTTTTAAACACTGGCTGGCGTGCTTTAAAGGCTACCTGGAGACGGCCAGAGGTACCCCCTCAGAGGGACAGAAAATACATCTCCTGCGCTCCCGGGTCAGCCCTGGGATCTAATTGTTCGATACACAATGACAGCACCTGATAAAGGCTTCCCGTCCCTTTGAACGCCTCAGCATGGATTTCAAAGGCCCCCTCCCCTCCACCGACCGCACACGCACTTCCTGAACGTGATTGGCGAGTACTCCCGGTTCCCATTCGCCACCCCCTGCCCCGACATGACCACAACCACCGTCATCAAGGCCCTCCAGGTTATCTTTGCACTGTTCTGGTTCCCCGCTTACATACACAGTGATAGGGGGTCCTCCTTTATGAGCGACGAATTGCATCAATTCCTGTTCAGCAAGGGCATCGCCTCGAGCAGGACAACCAGTTACAACCCCCGGGGAAACGGGCAGGTAGAGAGGGAGAACGGAACGGTCTGGAAGACTGTCCTGCTGGCCCAACGGTCCAGGAATCTCCCAGTCTCCCGCTGGCAGGAAGTCCTCCCGGTGACCCTCCACTCCATCCGGTCGCTGCTCTGTACAACTACCAATCAGACACCTCACGAACGTCTCCTTGTTTTCCCCGGGAAGTCCTCCTCCGGGACCTCGCTCCCAACCTGGCTGGCGACACCCGGACCCATCCTGCTCCGAAAACACGTGCGGGCGCACAAGTCGGACCCGTTGGCCGAGAGGGTCCACCTGCTGCACGCTAACCCCCAGTACGCCTACGTGGCATTCCCTGACGGCTGGCAAGATACGGTCTCCCTACGGTACCTGGCGCCCGCCGGAACCCCACGCGCACCCGAACCATTACCCCCCCCCCCCACCCCCCATCCACCCCCCCCCCCCCCCCACAGCACCTCACTGGAGGGTCAGTACTCCCGCCGCTCCTGCCTAGGCCCGCCCACCCACCGACGTCCCCTACAGGCGCCCCCCCCCCCCCCCCCCCCCCCCCCGCACTCCCCACCGTGTCAACCGTTTGACCCAACAGCGCCGCCTAGGGGTGACGAAGCTGCCAGGCAGGCCGAAACCACGCTCCCGGAGTCGCAACCACCTGGACCCCCACCAGAATCACCGCCGAGGCCCAGAAGCTCCAGAAGGACGACCAGGCCACCCGATCGGCTGATTGCTTCGCTGTGACTTTAACCGTGAACGAACACTTTGTAAATATTCTCGACAACCTTGTAAGGAGGTATCACGGTACCTCCATACCTGATCATACCATGTGAAAGGCGACTGTTACCACTGGCCACCACCCCCGCCGGACTCTTTTTTAACAGGGGGTGAATGTGGTAGTACCAGGTAAAGCGGTACCTAAGAGGCTGATGACCATTGGTTAAACCTAGGGGTTTACCAATGGCTGTTGGTACGTAGCTCCGCCCTGACAGGCGGAGTTTAAGAACCGGTGCCGTCCTAGCAGCCTTCACTTTCAGTACCGAAGCTGCTGGGGAAAGGTTCTAGTAGATTAAAGCCTTCAGTTATGAAATCACTTCGTCTTGAGAGTAATTGATCGCGCATCAAACCACTGCCACTTGCTGGCCTCGATAATACCCTCCTTAAGCAGCCGCTGAACTTCGGACCTGATGAAGGTCTTGTCCTGGGTGCTGTACCGTCTGCTCCTGGTGGCGACGGGCTTGCAATCCGGGGTTAGATTGGCAGAAAGGGAGGGGGGATCGACCTTGGGGGTCGGGAGGCCGCAAACGGTAAGGGGGGTTAAGGGCCCGCCGAATTTGAGGGTGAGGCTCTGGAGGTTGCACTGGAAGTCCAGGCCCAACAGGAGTGCAGCGCAGAGATTAGGAAGGACGTAGAGGCGGAAGTTACTAAATTCTACGCCCTGGACCGTGAGGGTGACTGGACAGAACCCCCGGATCGGGACGGAGTGGGATCCGGAGGCCAGGGAGATCCTTTGATTGGCGGGGTGGACCGCGAGGGAGCAGCGCCTTACCGTATCTGGGTGAACGAAGCTTTCGGTGCTCCCGGAGTCCAGCAGGCACTGGGTCGCGTGGCCGTTGATTTTCACCGTCGTCGACGCGGTGGCCAGGTTGTGTGGGCGAGATTGGTCCAGCGTCATCGAAGCGAGCTGCGGGTAGCCGTCGGATGCTTCGGGTGGCGAGCGGGTGTGCGGTTCCGATGTCGGGATGTCCGGAGACCCTGTGGGGGACAAGATGGCGGCGCTGGGGCTCAGTCTGGGTCAGGCAGATGAACCTAGAGCTTGGATTAGGACTTGGAACTATGATGTTGTTGCCATTACAGAGACCTGGTTGAGGGAAGGGCAGGATTGGCAGCTAAACGTTCCAGGATTTAGATGTTTCAGGCGGGATAGAGGGGGATGTAAAAGGGGAGGTGGAGTTGCGCTACTGGTTCGGGAGGATATCACAGCTGTACTGCGGGAGGACACCTCAGAGGCAGTGAGGCTATATGGGTAGAGATCAGGAATAAGAAGGGTGCAGTCACAATGTTGGGGGTTTACTACAGGCCTCCCAACAGCCAGCGGGAGATAGAGGAGCATAGTCAGATGCTTTTCCCCAGGGTAGAGGGGTCAATTACTGGGGGGCATAGGTTTAAGGTGCGAGGGGCAAGGTTTAGAGGAGATGTACGAGGTAAGTTTTTTACACAGAGGGTAGTGGGTGCCTGGAACTCGCTGCCGGAGGAGGTGGTGGAAGCAGGGACGATAGTGACGTTTAAGGGGCATCTTTACAAATACATGAATAGGACGGGAATAGAGGGATACGGACCCAGGAAGTGTAGAAGATTTTAGTTTAGTCGGGCAGCATGGTCGACACGGGCTTGGAGGGCTGAAGGGCCGGTTCCTGTGCTTTACATTTCTTTGTTCTTTGTTCTTTGTACAGGACGTTTATCTTCTGAGCCTCCGTTGGCGCGGGGTCCACAGCCTTGCTGTAGGCCTCAACATGCTCGCCAGTGAGTAAAGTATTTCCTGGCGTTGGGCGAGTGCGGATCCAGCTGCAGGTGATCGGGCTTAATTCTGATCTCCATTCTGTGGAAAATCTGACTGTAATAAATTGATGCGCGATCAATTGTACAAAGACGCAGATTGGGTACAACTGTGGCTTTATTACAGTCAGATGCGTGGCCTCCTGCTGCAGCTGGCGAAATGGCAGGGCACTGGAGGTCACGCATATTTATACAGTTCTCCCTGGGCGGAGCCAGCCGGCAGGGGCTACCGGCGAACCTGTAGTGCAGGTCCTACCTCACATCTCCGATTACAGCGGTACAACACAGAGCAAAAATCAGAACTGTGCACAGTGACTCCCAGTGTGATACAGAGACAGGAACTGAGCACAGTCACTCCCAGTGTGATACAGAGACAGGAACTGTGCACAGTGACTCCCAGTGTGATACAGAGACAGGAACTGTGCACAGTGACTCCCAGTGTGATACAGAGACAGGAACTGTGCACAGTGACTCCCAGTGTGATACAGAGACCGGAACTGTGCACAGTGACTCCCAGTGTGATACAGAGACAGGAACTGTGCACAGTGACTCCCAGTGTGATACAGAGTCCGGAACTGTGCACAGTAACTCCCAGTGTGATACAGAGACCGAAACTGTGCACAGTGACTCCCAGTGTGATACGGAGACAGGAACTGTGCACAGTGACTCCCAGTGTGATATGGAGACAGGAACTGTGCACAGTGACTCCCAGTGTGATACAGAGACAGGAACCGTGCACAGTGACTCCCAGTGTGATACTGAGACAGGAACCGTGCACAGTGACTCCCAGTGTGATATGGAGACAGGAACTGTGCACAGTCACTCCCAGTGTGATACGGAGACCGGAACTGTGCACAGTGACTCCCAGTGTGATACAGAGACAGGAAATGTGCACAGTAACTCCCAGTGTGATACAGAGACCGGAACTGTGCATAGTGACTCCCAGTATGATATGGAGACAGGAACTATGCACAGTGACTCCCAGTGTGATACAGAGACCGGAACTGTGCACAGTAACTCCCAGTGTGATACAGTGACAAGAACTGTGCACAGTGACTCCCAGTGTGATATGGAGACAGGAACTGTGCACAGTGACTCCCAGTGTGATACAGAGACCTGAACTGTGCACAGTGACTCCCAGTGTGATATGGAGACAGGAACTATGCACAGTGACTCCCAGTGTGATACAGAGACCTGAACTGTGCACAGTGACTCCCAGTGTGATACGGAGACAGGAACTGTGCACAGTGACGCCCAGTGTTATACAGAGACCGGAACTGTGCACAGTGACTCCCAGTGTGATACAGAGACCGGAACTGTGCACAGTGACTCCCAGTGTGATACGGAGACAGGAACTGTGCACAGTGACTCCCAGTGTGATACAGAGACAGGAACTGTGCACAGTGACTCCCAGTGTGATACGGAGACAGGAACTGTGCACAGTGACGCCCAGTGTTATACGTAGACAGGAACTGTGTACAGTGACTCCCAGTGTGACACGGAGACAGGAACTGTGCACAGTGACTCTCAGTGTGAGACAGAGACCGGAACTGTGCACAGGGACTCCCAGTGTGATACAGAGACCGCAACTGTGCACAGTGACTCCCAGTGTGATACAGAGACCGGAACTGTGCACAGTGACTCCCAGTGTGATACAGAGACAGGAACTGTGCTCAGTAACTCCCAGTGTGATACAGAGACAGGAACTGTGCACAGTGATTCCCAGTGTGATACAGAGACCGGAACTGTGCACAGTAACTCCCAGTGTGATACAGAGACCGGAACTGTGCACAGTGATTCCCAGTGTGATACAGAGACCGGAACTGTGCACAGTGACTCCCAGTGTGATACAGAGACCGGAACTGTGCACAGTGATTCCCAGTGTGATACAGAGACCGGAACTGTGCACAGTAACTCCCAGTGTGATACAGAGACAGGAACTGTGCACAGTAACTCCCAGTGTGATACAGAGACCGGAACTGTGCACAGTGACTCCCAGTGTGATACAGAGACAGGGACTGTGTACAGTGACTCCCAGTGTGATACGGAGACAGGGACTGTGTACAGTGACTCCCAGTGTGATACGGAGACAGGAACTGTGCACAGTGACTCCCAGTGTGATACAGAGACAGGGACTGTGTACAGTGACTCCCAGTGTGATACAGAGACAGGAACTGTGCACAGTGACTCCCTGTGTGATACAGAGACAGGGACTGTGTACAGTGACTCCCAGTGTGATACAGAGACAGGAACTGTGCACAGTGACTCCCAGTGTGATACGGAGACAGGAACTGTGCACAGTGACTCCCAGTGTGATACAGAGACAGGGACTGTGTACAGTGACTCCCAGTGTGATACAGAGACAGGAACTGTGCACAGTAACTCCCAGTGTGATACAGAGACAGGAACTGTGCACAGTAACTCCCAGTGTGATACAGAGACCGGAACTGTGCACAGTGACTCCCAGTGTGATACAGAGACAGGGACTGTGTACAGTGACTCCCAGTGTGATACGGAGACAGGAACTGTGCACAGTGACTCCCAGTGTGATACGGAGACAGGAACTGTGCACAGTGACTCCCAGTGTGATACAGACACCGGAACTGTGCACAGTGACTCCCAGTGTGATACAGAGACCGGAACTGTGCACAGTGACTCCCAGTGTGATACAGAGACAGGAACTGTGCACAGTGACTCCCAGTCTGATACAGAGACCGGAACTGTGCACAGTGACTCCCAGTGTGATATGGAGACAGGAACTGTGCACAGTGACTCCCAGTGTGATATAGAGACAGGAACTGTGCACAGTGACTCCCAGTGTGATACAGAGACAGGAACTGTGCACAGTGACTCCCAGTGTGATAAAGAGGCAGGAACTGTGTACAGTGACTCCCAGTGTGATACAGAGACAGGAACTGTGCACAATGACTCCCAGTGTGATACAGAGGCAGGAACTGTGCACAGTAACTCCCAGTGTGATACAGAGACAGGAACTGTGCACAGTGACTCCCAGTGTGATACAGAGACCGGAACTGTGCACAGTGACTCCCAGCGTGATACAGAGACCGGAACTGTACACAGTGACTCCCAGTGTGATATGGAGACTGGAACTGTGCACAGTGACTCCCAGTGTGATACAGAGACAGGAACCGTGCACAGTGACTCCCAGTGTGATACTGAGACAGGAACCGTGCACAGTGACTCCCAGTGTGATATGGAGACAGGAACTGTGCACAGTGACTCCCAGTGTGATACAGAGACAGGAACCGTGCACAGTGACTCCCAGTGTGATACGGAGACCGGAACTGTGCACAGTGACTCCCAGTATGATACAGAGACAGGAAATGTGCACAGTAACTCCCAGTGTGATACAGAGACCGGAACTGTGCACAGTGACTCCCAGTGTGATATGGAGACAGGAACTGTGCACAGTGACTCCCAGTGTGATACAGAGACAGGAACCGTGCACAGTGACTCCCAGTGTGATACTGAGACAGGAACCGTGCACAGTGACTCCCAGTGTGATATGGAGACAGGAACTGTGCACAGTCACTCCCAGTGTGATACGGAGACCGGAACTGTGCACAGTGACTCCCAGTGTGATACAGAGACAGGAAATGTGCACAGTAACTCCCAGTGTGATACAGAGACCGGAACTGTGCACAGTGACTCCCAGTGTGATATGGAGACAGGAACTATGCACAGTGACTCCCAGTGTGATACAGAGACCTGAACTGTGCACAGTGACTCCCAGTGTGATACGGAGACAGGAACTGTGCACAGTGACTCCCAGTGTGATACAGAGACCGGAACTGTGCACAGTGACTCCCAGTGTGATACGGAGACAGGAACTGTGCACAGTGATTCCCAGTGTGATACAGAGACAGGAACTGTGCACAGTGACTCCCAGTGTGATACGGAGACAGGAACTGTGCACAGTGACGCCCAGTGTTATACGGAGACAGGAACTGTGTACAGTGACTCCCAGTGTGACACGGAGACAGGAACTGTGCACAGTGACTCTCAGTGTGAGACAGAGACCGGAACTGTGCACAGTGACTCCCAGTGTGATACAGAGACCGGAACTGTGCACAGTGACTCCCAGTGTGATACAGAGACCGGAACTGTGCACAGTGACTCCCAGTGTGATACAGAGACCGGAACTGTGCACAGTAACTCCCAGTGTGATACAGAGACCGGAACTGTGCACAGTGACTCCCAGTGTGATACAGAGACAGGGACTGTGTACAGTGACTCCCAGTGTGATACGGAGACAGGAACTGTGCACAGTGACTCCCAGTGTGATACGGAGACAGGAACTGTGCACAGTGACTCCCAGTGTGATACAGAGACCGGAACTGTGCACAGTCACTCCCAGTGTGATACAGAGACCGGAACTGTGCACACTGACTCCCAGTGTGATACAGAGACAGGAACTGTGCACAGTGACTCCCAGTCTGATACAGAGACCGGAACTGTACAAAGTGACTCCCAGTGTGATATGGAGACAGGAACTGTGCACAGTGACTCCCAGTGTGATATAGAGACAGGAACTGTGCACAGTGACTCCCAGTGTGATACAGAGACAGGAACTGTGCACAGTGACTCCCAGTGTGATAAAGAGGCAGGAACTGTGTACAGTGACTCCCAGTGTGATACAGAGACAGGAACTGTGCACAGTGACTCCCAGTGTGATACAGAGGCAGGAACTGTGCACAGTAACTCCCAGTGTGATACAGAGACAGGAACTGTGCACAGTGACTCCCAGTGTGATACAGAGACCGGAACTGTGCACAGTGACTCCCAGCGTGATACAGAGACCGGAACTGTACACAGTGACTCCCAGTGTGATATGGAGACTGGAACTGTGCACAGTGACTCCCAGTGTGATACAGAGACAGGAACCGTGCACAGTGACTCCCAGTGTGATACTGAGACAGGAACCGTGCGCAGTGACTCCCAGTGTGATATGGAGACAGGAACTGTGCACAGTCACTCCCAGTGTGATACGGAGACCGGAACTGTGCACAGTGACTCCCAGTGTGATACAGAGACAGGAAATGTGCACAGTAACTCCCAGTGTGATACAGAGACCGGAACTGTGCACAGTGACTCCCAGTATGATATGGAGACAGGAACTATGCACAGTGACTCCCAGTGTGATACAGAGACCGGAACTGTGCACAGTAACTCCCAGTGTGATACAGTGACAAGAACTGTGCACAGTGACTCCCAGTGTGATATGGAGACAGGAACTATGCACAGTGACTCCCAGTGTGCTACAGAGACCTGAACTGTGCACAGTGACTTCCAGTGTGATATGGAGACAGGAACTATGCACAGTGACTCCCAGTGTGATACAGAGACCTGAACTGTGCACAGTGACTCCCAGTGTGATATGGAGACAGGAACTATGCAGTGACTCCCAGTGTGATACAGAGACCTGAACTGTGCACAGTGACTCCCAGTGTGATACAGAGACCGGAACTGTGCACAGTGACTCCCAGTGTGATACGGAGACAGGAACTGTGCACAGTGACGCCCAGTGTTATACGGAGACAGGAACTGTGTACAGTGACTCCCAGTGTGATAGAGAGACCGGAACTGTGCACAGTGACTCCCAGTGTGATACAGAGACCGGAACTGTGCACAGTGACTCCCAGTGTGAGACAGAGACCGGAACTGTGCACAGTGACTCCCAGTGTGATACAGAGACCGGAACTGTGCACAGTGACTCCCAGTGTGATACAGAGACCGGAACTGTGCACAGTGACTCCCAGTGTGATACGGAGACAGGAACTGTGCACAGTGACTCCCAGTGTGATACAGAGACCGGAACTGTGCACAGTGACCCCCAGTGTGATACAGAGACAGGAACTGTGTACAGTGACTCCCAGTGTGATACGGAGACAGGAACTGTGCACAGTGACTCTCAGTGTGAGACAGAGACCGGAACTGTGCACAGTGACTCCCAGTGTGATACAGAGACCGGAACTGTGCACAGTGACTCCCAGTGTGATACAGAGACCGGAACTGTGCACAGTGACTCCCAGTGTGATACAGAGACCGGAACTGTGCACAGTAACTCCCAGTGTGATACAGAGACCGGAACTGTGCACAGTGACTCCCAATGTGATACAGAGACAGGGACTGTGTACAGTGACTCCCAGTGTGATACGGAGACAGGAACTGTGCACAGTGACTCCCAGTGTGATACGGAGACAGGAACTGTGCACAGTGACTCCCAGTGTGATACAGAGACCGGAACTGTGCACAGTCACTCCCAGTGTGATACAGAGACCGGAACTGTGCACACTGACTCCCAGTGTGATACAGAGACAGGAACTGTGCACAGTGACTCCCAGTCTGATACAGAGACCGGAACTGTACAAAGTGACTCCCAGTGTGATATGGAGACAGGAACTGTGCACAGTGACTCCCAGTGTGATATAGAGACAGGAACTGTGCACAGTGACTCCCAGTGTGATACAGAGACAGGAACTGTGCACAGTGACTCCCAGTGTGATAAAGAGGCAGGAACTGTGTACAGTGACTCCCAGTGTGATACAGAGACAGGAACTGTGCACAGTGACTCCCAGTGTGATACAGAGGCAGGAACTGTGCACAGTAACTCCCAGTGTGATACAGAGACAGGAACTGTGCACAGTGACTCCCAGTGTGATACAGAGACCGGAACTGTGCACAGTGACTCCCAGCGTGATACAGAGACCGGAACTGTACACAGTGACTCCCAGTGTGATATGGAGACTGGAACTGTGCACAGTGACTCCCAGTGTGATACAGAGACAGGAACCGTGCACAGTGACTCCCAGTGTGATACTGAGACAGGAACCGTGCACAGTGACTCCCAGTGTGATATGGAGACAGGAACTGTGCACAGTCACTCCCAGTGTGATACGGAGACCGGAACTGTGCACAGTGACTCCCAGTGTGATACAGAGACAGGAAATGTGCACAGTAACTCCCAGTGTGATACAGAGACCGGAACTGTGCACAGTGACTCCCAGTATGATATGGAGACAGGAACTATGCACAGTGACTCCCAGTGTGATACAGAGACCGGAACTGTGCACAGTAACTCCCAGTGTGATACAGTGACAAGAACTGTGCACAGTGACTCCCAGTGTGATATGGAGACAGGAACTATGCACAGTGACTCCCAGTGTGCTACAGAGACCTGAACTGTGCACAGTGACTTCCAGTGTGATATGGAGACAGGAACTATGCACAGTGACTCCCAGTGTGATACAGAGACCTGAACTGTGCACAGTGACTCCCAGTGTGATATGGAGACAGGAACTATGCAGTGACTCCCAGTGTGATACAGAGACCTGAACTGTGCACAGTGACTCCCAGTGTGATACAGAGACCGGAACTGTGCACAGTGACTCCCAGTGTGATACGGAGACAGGAACTGTGCACAGTGACGCCCAGTGTTATACGGAGACAGGAACTGTGTACAGTGACTCCCAGTGTGATAGAGAGACCGGAACTGTGCACAGTGACTCCCAGTGTGATACAGAGACCGGAACTGTGCACAGTGACTCCCAGTGTGAGACAGAGACCGGAACTGTGCACAGTGACTCCCAGTGTGATACAGAGACCGGAACTGTGCACAGTGACTCCCAGTGTGATACGGAGACAGGAACTGTGCACAGTGACTCCCAGTGTGATACAGAGACCGGAACTGTGCACAGTGACCCCCAGTGTGATACAGAGACAGGAACTGTGCACAGTGACTCCCAGTGTGATACGGAGACAGGAACTGTGCACAGTAACTCCCAGTGTGATACAGAGACCGGAACTGTGAACAGTAACTCCCAGTGTGATACGGAGACCGGAACTCTGCACAGTGACTCCCAGTGTGAGACAGAGACCGGAACTGTGCACAGTGACTCCCAGTGTGATACAGAGACAGGAACTGTGCACAGTGACTCCCAGTGTGATACAGAGGAAGGAACTGTGCACAGTGACTCCCAGTGTGATACAGAGACAGGAACTGTGCACAGTGACTCCCAGTGTGATAAAGAGGCAGGAACTGTGCACAGTAACTCCCAGTGTGATACAGAGACAGGAACTGTGCACAGTGACTCCCAGTGTGATACAGAGACCGGAACAGTGCACAGTGACTCCCAGCGTGATACAGAGACCGGAACTGTACACAGTGACTCCCAGTGTGATATGGAGACAGGAACTGTGCACAGTGACTCCCAGTGTGATACAGAGACAGGAACCGTGCACAGTGACTCCCAGTGTGATACTGAGACAGGAACCGTGCACAGTGACTCCCAGTGTGATATGGAGACAGGAACTGTGCACAGTAACTCCCAGTGTGATACAGTGACAAGAACTGTGCACAGTGACTCCCAGTGTGATATGGAGACAGGAACTGTGCACAGTGACTCCCAGTGTGATACAGAGACCTGAACTGTGCACAGTGACTCCCAGTGTGATATGGAGACAGGAACTATGCACAGTGACTCCCAGTGTGATACAGAGACCTGAACTGTGCACAGTGACTTCCAGTGTGATATGGAGACAGGAACTATGCACAGTGACTCGCAGTGTGATACAGAGACCTGAACTGTGCACAGTGACTCCCAGTGTGATATGGAGACAGGAACCCTGCACAGTGACTCCCAGTGTGAGACAGAGACCGGAACTGTGCACAGTGACTCCCAGTGTGATACAGAGACCGGAACTGCGCACAGTGACTCCCAGTGTGATACAGAGACCGGAACTGTGCACATGACTCCCAGTGTGATACAGAGACCGGAACTGTGCACAGTGACTCCCAGTGTGATACGGAGACAGGAACTGCGCACAGTGACTCCCAGTGTGATACAGAGACCGGAACTGTGCACAGTGACTCCCAGTGTGATACAGAGACAGGATCTGTGCACAGTGACTCCCAGTGTGATACAGAGAGCGGAACTGTGCACAGTGACTCCCAGTGTGATACAGAGACCGGACCTGTGCACAGTGACTCCCAGTGTGATACAGGGACCGGAACTGTGCACAGTGACTCCCAGTGTGATACAGAGACCGGAACTGTGCACAGTGACTCCCAGTGTGATACAGAGACCGGAACTGTGCACAGTGACTCCCAGTGTGATACAGAGACAGGAACTGTGCACAGTGACTCCCAGTGTGATACAGAGACCGGAACTGTGCACAGTGACTCCCAGTGTGATACAGAGACCGGAACTGTGCACAGTGACTCACAGTGTGATACGGAGACCGGAACTGTGCACAGTGACTCCCAGTGTGATACGGAGACAGGAACTGTGCACAGTGACTCCCAGTGTGATACAGAGACCGGAACTGTGCACAGTGGCTCCCAGTGTGATACAGAGACCGGAACTGTGCACAGTGACTCCCAGTGTGATACAGAGACCGGAACTGTGCACAGTGACTCCCAGTGTGATACGGAGGCAGGAACTGTGCACAGTGACTCACAGTGTGATACAGAGACAGGAACAGTGCACAGTGACTCCCAGTGTGATACAGAGACAGAAACTGTGCACAGTGACTCCCAGTGTGATACAGAGACCGGAACTGTGCACAGTGACTTCCAGTGTGATACAGAGACAGGAACTGTGCACAGTGACTCCCAGTGTGATACGGAGACAGGAACTGTGCAGAGTGACTCCCAGTGTGATACAGAGACTGGAACTGTGCACAGTAACTCCCAGTGTGATACGGAGACAGGAACTTTGCACAGTAACTCCCAGTGTGATACTGAGACAGGGACTGTGCACAGTGACTCCCAGTGTGATACAGAGACCGGAACTGTGCACAGTGACTCCCAGTGTGACACAGAGACAGGAACTGTGCACAGTGACTCCCAGTGTGATACAGTGACCGGAACTGTGCACAGTGACTCCCAGTGTGATACAGAGACCGGAACTCTGCACAGTGACTCCCAGCGTGATACAGAGACCGGAACTGTACACAGTGACTCCCAGTGTGATATGGAGACTGGAACTGTGCACAGTGACTCCCAGTGTGATACAGAGACAGGAACCGTGCACAGTGACTCCCAGTGTGATACTGAGACAGGAACCGTGCACAGTGACTCCCAGTGTGATATGGAGACAGGAACTGTGCACAGTCACTCCCAGTGTGATACGGAGACCGGAACTGTGCACAGTGACTCCCAGTGTGATACAGAGACAGGAAATGTGCACAGTAACTCCCAGTGTGATACAGAGACCGGAACTGTGCACAGTGACTCCCAGTATGATATGGAGACAGGAACTATGCACAGTGACTCCCAGTGTGATACAGAGACCGGAACTGTGCACAGTAACTCCCAGTGTGATACAGTGACAAGAACTGTGCACAGTGACTCCCAGTGTGATATGGAGACAGGAACTATGCACAGTGACTCCCAGTGTGCTACAGAGACCTGAACTGTGCACAGTGACTTCCAGTGTGATATGGAGACAGGAACTATGCACAGTGACTCCCAGTGTGATACAGAGACCTGAACTGTGCCCAGTGACTCCCAGTGTGATATGGAGACAGGAACTATGCAGTGACTCCCAGTGTGATACAGAGACCTGAACTGTGCACAGTGACTCCCAGTGTGATACAGAGACCGGAACTGTGCACAGTGACTCCCAGTGTGATACGGAGACAGGAACTGTGCACAGTGACGCCCAGTGTTATACGGAGACAGGAACTGTGTACAGTGACTCCCAGTGTGATAGAGAGACCGGAACTGTGCACAGTGACTCCCAGTGTGATACAGAGACCGGAACTGTGCACAGTGACTCCCAGTGTGAGACAGAGACCGGAACTGTGCACAGTGACTCCCAGTGTGATACAGAGACCGGAACTGTGCACAGTGACTCCCAGTGTGATACGGAGACAGGAACTGTGCACAGTGACTCCCAGTGTGATACAGAGACCGGAACTGTGCACAGTGACCCCCAGTGTGATACAGAGACAGGAACTGTGCACAGTGACTCCCAGTGTGATACGGAGACAGGAACTGTGCACAGTAACTCCCAGTGTGATACAGAGACCGGAACTGTGAACAGTAACTCCCAGTGTGATACGGAGACCGGAACTCTGCACAGTGACTCCCAGTGTGAGACAGAGACCGGAACTGTGCACAGTGACTCCCAGTGTGATACAGAGACAGGAACTGTGCACAGTGACTCCCAGTGTGATACAGAGGAAGGAACTGTGCACAGTGACTCCCAGTGTGATACAGAGACAGGAACTGTGCACAGTGACTCCCAGTGTGATAAAGAGGCAGGAACTGTGCACAGTAACTCCCAGTGTGATACAGAGACAGGAACTGTGCACAGTGACTCCCAGTGTGATACAGAGACCGGAACAGTGCACAGTGACTCCCAGCGTGATACAGAGACCGGAACTGTACACAGTGACTCCCAGTGTGATATGGAGACAGGAACTGTGCACAGTGACTCCCAGTGTGATACAGAGACAGGAACCGTGCACAGTGACTCCCAGTGTGATACTGAGACAGGAACCGTGCACAGTGACTCCCAGTGTGATATGGAGACAGGAACTGTGCACAGTAACTCCCAGTGTGATACAGTGACAAGAACTGTGCACAGTGACTCCCAGTGTGATATGGAGACAGGAACTGTGCACAGTGACTCCCAGTGTGATACAGAGACCTGAACTGTGCACAGTGACTCCCAGTGTGATATGGAGACAGGAACTATGCACAGTGACTCCCAGTGTGATACAGAGACCTGAACTGTGCACAGTGACTTCCAGTGTGATATGGAGACAGGAACTATGCACAGTGACTCCCAGTGTGATACAGAGACCTGAACTGTGCACAGTGACTCCCAGTGTGATATGGAGACAGGAACCCTGCACAGTGACTCCCAGTGTGAGACAGAGACCGGAACTGTGCACAGTGACTCCCAGTGTGATACAGAGACCGGAACTGCGCACAGTGACTCCCAGTGTGATACAGAGACCGGAACTGTGCACATGACTCCCAGTGTGATACAGAGACCGGAACTGTGCACAGTGACTCCCAGTGTGATACGGAGACAGGAACTGTGCACAGTGACTCTCAGTGTGAGACAGAGACCGGAACTGTGCACAGTGACTCCCAGTGTGATACAGAGACCGGAACTGTGCACAGTGACTCCCAGTGTGATACAGAGACCGGAACTGTGCACAGTGACTCCCAGTGTGATACAGAGACCGGAACTGTGCACAGTAACTCCCAGTGTGATACAGAGACCGGAACTGTGCACAGTGACTCCCAGTGTGATACAGAGACAGGGACTGTGTACAGTGACTCCCAGTGTGATACGGAGACAGGAACTGTGCACAGTGACTCCCAGTGTGATACGGAGACAGGAACTGTGCACAGTGACTCCCAGTGTGATACAGAGACCGGAACTGTGCACAGTCACTCCCAGTGTGATACAGAGACCGGAACTGTGCACACTGACTCCCAGTGTGATACAGAGACAGGAACTGTGCACAGTGACTCCCAGTCTGATACAGAGACCGGAACTGTACAAAGTGACTCCCAGTGTGATATGGAGACAGGAACTGTGCACAGTGACTCCCAGTGTGATATAGAGACAGGAACTGT
The DNA here is from genome assembly GCF_047496885.1 of Scyliorhinus torazame. Classification (NCBI taxonomy): domain Eukaryota; kingdom Metazoa; phylum Chordata; class Chondrichthyes; order Carcharhiniformes; family Scyliorhinidae; genus Scyliorhinus; species Scyliorhinus torazame. The sequence continues at coordinate 16,910,515 of NC_092710.1, read as the reverse complement.
GCACAGTGACTCCCAGTGTGATACAGAGACAGGAACTGTGCACAGTGACTCCCAGTGTGATAAAGAGGCAGGAACTGTGTACAGTGACTCCCAGTGTGATACAGAGACAGGAACTGTGCACAGTGACTCCCAGTGTGATACAGAGGCAGGAACTGTGCACAGTAACTCCCAGTGTGATACAGAGACAGGAACTGTGCACAGTGAGTCCCAGTGTGATACAGAGACCGGAACTGTGCACAGTGACTCCCAGCGTGATACAGAGACCGGAACTGTACACAGTGACTCCCAGTGTGATATGGAGACTGGAACTGTGCACAGTGACTCCCAGTGTGATACAGAGACAGGAACCGTGCACAGTGACTCCCAGTGTGATACTGAGACAGGAACCGTGCACAGTGACTCCCAGTGTGATATGGAGACAGGAACTGTGCACAGTCACTCCCAGTGTGATACGGAGACCGGAACTGTGCACAGTGACTCCCAGTGTGATACAGAGACAGGAAATGTGCACAGTAACTCCCAGTGTGATACAGAGACCGGAACTGTGCACAGTGACTCCCAGTATGATATGGAGACAGGAACTATGCACAGTGACTCCCAGTGTGATACAGAGACCGGAACTGTGCACAGTAACTCCCAGTGTGATACAGTGACAAGAACTGTGCACAGTGACTCCCAGTGTGATATGGAGACAGGAACTATGCACAGTGACTCCCAGTGTGCTACAGAGACCTGAACTGTGCACAGTGACTTCCAGTGTGATATGGAGACAGGAACTATGCACAGTGACTCCCAGTGTGATACAGAGACCTGAACTGTGCACAGTGACTCCCAGTGTGATATGGAGACAGGAACTATGCAGTGACTCCCAGTGTGATACAGAGACCTGAACTGTGCACAGTGACTCCCAGTGTGATACAGAGACCGGAACTGTGCACAGTGACTCCCAGTGTGATACGGAGACAGGAACTGTGCACAGTGACGCCCAGTGTTATACGGAGACAGGAACTGTGTACAGTGACTCCCAGTGTGATAGAGAGACCGGAACTGTGCACAGTGACTCCCAGTGTGATACAGAGACCGGAACTGTGCACAGTGACTCCCAGTGTGAGACAGAGACCGGAACTGTGCACAGTGACTCCCAGTGTGATACAGAGACCGGAACTGTGCACAGTGACTCCCAGTGTGATACGGAGACAGGAACTGTGCACAGTGACTCCCAGTGTGATACAGAGACCGGAACTGTGCACAGTGACCCCCAGTGTGATACAGAGACAGGAACTGTGCACAGTGACTCCCAGTGTGATACGGAGACAGGAACTGTGCACAGTAACTCCCAGTGTGATACAGAGACCGGAACTGTGAACAGTAACTCCCAGTGTGATACGGAGACCGGAACTCTGCACAGTGACTCCCAGTGTGAGACAGAGACCGGAACTGTGCACAGTGACTCCCAGTGTGATACAGAGACAGGAACTGTGCACAGTGACTCCCAGTGTGATACAGAGGAAGGAACTGTGCACAGTGACTCCCAGTGTGATACAGAGACAGGAACTGTGCACAGTGACTCCCAGTGTGATAAAGAGGCAGGAACTGTGCACAGTAACTCCCAGTGTGATACAGAGACAGGAACTGTGCACAGTGACTCCCAGTGTGATACAGAGACCGGAACAGTGCACAGTGACTCCCAGCGTGATACAGAGACCGGAACTGTACACAGTGACTCCCAGTGTGATATGGAGACAGGAACTGTGCACAGTGACTCCCAGTGTGATACAGAGACAGGAACCGTGCACAGTGACTCCCAGTGTGATACTGAGACAGGAACCGTGCACAGTGACTCCCAGTGTGATATGGAGACAGGAACTGTGCACAGTAACTCCCAGTGTGATACAGTGACAAGAACTGTGCACAGTGACTCCCAGTGTGATATGGAGACAGGAACTGTGCACAGTGACTCCCAGTGTGATACAGAGACCTGAACTGTGCACAGTGACTCCCAGTGTGATATGGAGACAGGAACTATGCACAGTGACTCCCAGTGTGATACAGAGACCTGAACTGTGCACAGTGACTTCCAGTGTGATATGGAGACAGGAACTATGCACAGTGACTCCCAGTGTGATACAGAGACCTGAACTGTGCACAGTGACTCCCAGTGTGATATGGAGACAGGAACCCTGCACAGTGACTCCCAGTGTGAGACAGAGACCGGAACTGTGCACAGTGACTCCCAGTGTGATACAGAGACCGGAACTGCGCACAGTGACTCCCAGTGTGATACAGAGACCGGAACTGTGCACATGACTCCCAGTGTGATACAGAGACCGGAACTGTGCACAGTGACTCCCAGTGTGATACGGAGACAGGAACTGCGCACAGTGACTCCCAGTGTGATACAGAGACCGGAACTGTGCACAGTGACTCCCAGTGTGATACAGAGACAGGATCTGTGCACAGTGACTCCCAGTGTGATACAGAGAGCGGAACTGTGCACAGTGACTCCCAGTGTGATACAGAGACCGGACCTGTGCACAGTGACTCCCAGTGTGATACAGGGACCGGAACTGTGCACAGTGACTCCCAGTGTGATACAGAGACCGGAACTGTGCACAGTGACTCCCAGTGTGATACAGAGACCGGAACTGTGCACAGTGACTCCCAGTGTGATACAGAGACAGGAACTGTGCACAGTGACTCCCAGTGTGATACAGAGACCGGAACTGTGCACAGTGACTCCCAGTGTGATACAGAGACCGGAACTGTGCACAGTGACTCACAGTGTGATACGGAGACCGGAACTGTGCACAGTGACTCCCAGTGTGATACGGAGACAGGAACTGTGCACAGTGACTCCCAGTGTGATACAGAGACCGGAACTGTGCACAGTGGCTCCCAGTGTGATACAGAGACCGGAACTGTGCACAGTGACTCCCAGTGTGATACAGAGACCGGAACTGTGCACAGTGACTCCCAGTGTGATACGGAGGCAGGAACTGTGCACAGTGACTCCCAGTGTGATACAGAGACAGGAACAGTGCACAGTGACTCCCAGTGTGATACAGAGACAGAAACTGTGCACAGTGACTCCCAGTGTGATACAGAGACCGGAACTGTGCACAGTGACTTCCAGTGTGATACAGAGACAGGAACTGTGCACAGTGACTCCCAGTGTGATACGGAGACAGGAACTGTGCAGAGTGACTCCCAGTGTGATACAGAGACTGGAACTGTGCACAGTAACTCCCAGTGTGATACGGAGACAGGAACTTTGCACAGTAACTCCCAGTGTGATACTGAGACAGGGACTGTGCACAGTGACTCCCAGTGTGATACAGAGACCGGAACTGTGCACAGTGACTCCCAGTGTGACACAGAGACAGGAACTGTGCACAGTGACTCCCAGTGTGATACAGTGACCGGAACTGTGCACAGTGACTCCCAGTGTGATACAGAGACCGGAACTCTGCACAGTGACTCCCAGCGTGATACAGAGACCGGAACTGTACACAGTGACTCCCAGTGTGATATGGAGACTGGAACTGTGCACAGTGACTCCCAGTGTGATACAGAGACAGGAACCGTGCACAGTGACTCCCAGTGTGATACTGAGACAGGAACCGTGCACAGTGACTCCCAGTGTGATATGGAGACAGGAACTGTGCACAGTCACTCCCAGTGTGATACGGAGACCGGAACTGTGCACAGTGACTCCCAGTGTGATACAGAGACAGGAAATGTGCACAGTAACTCCCAGTGTGATACAGAGACCGGAACTGTGCACAGTGACTCCCAGTATGATATGGAGACAGGAACTATGCACAGTGACTCCCAGTGTGATACAGAGACCGGAACTGTGCACAGTAACTCCCAGTGTGATACAGTGACAAGAACTGTGCACAGTGACTCCCAGTGTGATATGGAGACAGGAACTATGCACAGTGACTCCCAGTGTGCTACAGAGACCTGAACTGTGCACAGTGACTTCCAGTGTGATATGGAGACAGGAACTATGCACAGTGACTCCCAGTGTGATACAGAGACCTGAACTGTGCCCAGTGACTCCCAGTGTGATATGGAGACAGGAACTATGCAGTGACTCCCAGTGTGATACAGAGACCTGAACTGTGCACAGTGACTCCCAGTGTGATACAGAGACCGGAACTGTGCACAGTGACTCCCAGTGTGATACGGAGACAGGAACTGTGCACAGTGACGCCCAGTGTTATACGGAGACAGGAACTGTGTACAGTGACTCCCAGTGTGATAGAGAGACCGGAACTGTGCACAGTGACTCCCAGTGTGATACAGAGACCGGAACTGTGCACAGTGACTCCCAGTGTGAGACAGAGACCGGAACTGTGCACAGTGACTCCCAGTGTGATACAGAGACCGGAACTGTGCACAGTGACTCCCAGTGTGATACGGAGACAGGAACTGTGCACAGTGACTCCCAGTGTGATACAGAGACCGGAACTGTGCACAGTGACCCCCAGTGTGATACAGAGACAGGAACTGTGCACAGTGACTCCCAGTGTGATACGGAGACAGGAACTGTGCACAGTAACTCCCAGTGTGATACAGAGACCGGAACTGTGAACAGTAACTCCCAGTGTGATACGGAGACCGGAACTCTGCACAGTGACTCCCAGTGTGAGACAGAGACCGGAACTGTGCACAGTGACTCCCAGTGTGATACAGAGACAGGAACTGTGCACAGTGACTCCCAGTGTGATACAGAGGAAGGAACTGTGCACAGTGACTCCCAGTGTGATACAGAGACAGGAACTGTGCACAGTGACTCCCAGTGTGATAAAGAGGCAGGAACTGTGCACAGTAACTCCCAGTGTGATACAGAGACAGGAACTGTGCACAGTGACTCCCAGTGTGATACAGAGACCGGAACAGTGCACAGTGACTCCCAGCGTGATACAGAGACCGGAACTGTACACAGTGACTCCCAGTGTGATATGGAGACAGGAACTGTGCACAGTGACTCCCAGTGTGATACAGAGACAGGAACCGTGCACAGTGACTCCCAGTGTGATACTGAGACAGGAACCGTGCACAGTGACTCCCAGTGTGATATGGAGACAGGAACTGTGCACAGTAACTCCCAGTGTGATACAGTGACAAGAACTGTGCACAGTGACTCCCAGTGTGATATGGAGACAGGAACTGTGCACAGTGACTCCCAGTGTGATACAGAGACCTGAACTGTGCACAGTGACTCCCAGTGTGATATGGAGACAGGAACTATGCACAGTGACTCCCAGTGTGATACAGAGACCTGAACTGTGCACAGTGACTTCCAGTGTGATATGGAGACAGGAACTATGCACAGTGACTCCCAGTGTGATACAGAGACCTGAACTGTGCACAGTGACTCCCAGTGTGATATGGAGACAGGAACCCTGCACAGTGACTCCCAGTGTGAGACAGAGACCGGAACTGTGCACAGTGACTCCCAGTGTGATACAGAGACCGGAACTGCGCACAGTGACTCCCAGTGTGATACAGAGACCGGAACTGTGCACATGACTCCCAGTGTGATACAGAGACCGGAACTGTGCACAGTGACTCCCAGTGTGATACGGAGACAGGAACTGCGCACAGTGACTCCCAGTGTGATACAGAGACCGGAACTGTGCACAGTGACTCCCAGTGTGATACAGAGACAGGATCTGTGCACAGTGACTCCCAGTGTGATACAGAGAGCGGAACTGTGCACAGTGACTCCCAGTGTGATACAGAGACCGGACCTGTGCACAGTGACTCCCAGTGTGATACAGGGACCGGAACTGTGCACAGTGACTCCCAGTGTGATACAGAGACCGGAACTGTGCACAGTGACTCCCAGTGTGATACAGAGACCGGAACTGTGCACAGTGACTCCCAGTGTGATACAGAGACAGGAACTGTGCACAGTGACTCCCAGTGTGATACAGAGACCGGAACTGTGCACAGTGACTCCCAGTGTGATACAGAGACCGGAACTGTGCACAGTGACTCACAGTGTGATACGGAGACCGGAACTGTGCACAGTGACTCCCAGTGTGATACGGAGACAGGAACTGTGCACAGTGACTCCCAGTGTGATACAGAGACCGGAACTGTGCACAGTGGCTCCCAGTGTGATACAGAGACCGGAACTGTGCACAGTGACTCCCAGTGTGATACAGAGACCGGAACTGTGCACAGTGACTCCCAGTGTGATACGGAGGCAGGAACTGTGCACAGTGACTCCCAGTGTGATACAGAGACAGGAACAGTGCACAGTGACTCCCAGTGTGATACAGAGACAGAAACTGTGCACAGTGACTCCCAGTGTGATACAGAGACCGGAACTGTGCACAGTGACTTCCAGTGTGATACAGAGACAGGAACTGTGCACAGTGACTCCCAGTGTGATACGGAGACAGGAACTGTGCAGAGTGACTCCCAGTGTGATACAGAGACAGGAACTGTGCACAGTAACTCCCAGTGTGATACGGAGACAGGAACTTTGCACAGTAACTCCCAGTGTGATACTGAGACAGGGACTGTGCACAGTGACTCCCAGTGTGATACAGAGACCGGAACTGTGCACAGTGACTCCCAGTGTGACACAGAGACAGGAACTGTGCACAGTGACTCCCAGTGTGATACAGTGACCGGAACTGTGCACAGTGACTCCCAGTGTGATACAGAGACCGGAACTGTGCACAGTGACTCCCAGTGTGATACAGAGGCCGGAAATGTGCACAGTGACTCCCAGTGTGATACAGAGACCGGAACTGTGTACAGTGACTTCCAGTGTGATACAGAGACAGGAACTGTGCACAGTGACTCCCAGTGTGATACAGAGACAGGAACTGTGCACAGTGACTCCCAGTGTGATACAGAGACAGGAACTGTGCACAGTGATTCCCAGTGTGATATGGAGACAGGAACTATGCACAGTGACTCCCAGTGTGATACAGAGACAGGAACTGTGCACAGTGACTCCCAGTGTGATACAGAGACCGGAACTGTGCACAGTGACTCCCAGTGTGATACAGAGACCGGAAATGTGCACAGTGACTCCCAGTGTGATACAGAGACAGGAACTGTGCACAGTGACTCCCAGTGTGATATGGAGACAGGAACTATGCACAGTGACTCCCAGTGTGATACAGAGACCGGAACTGCGCACAGTGACTCCCAGTGTGATACAGAGACCTGAACTGTGCACAGTGACTTCCAGTGTGATATGGAGACAGGAACTATGCACAGTGACTCCCAGTGTGATACAGAGACCTGAACTGTGCACAGTGACTCCCAGTGTGATATGGAGACAGGAACCCTGCACAGTGACTCCCAGTGTGAGACAGAGACCGGAACTGTGCACAGTGACTCCCAGTGTGATACAGAGACCGGAACTGCGCACAGTGACTCCCAGTGTGATACAGAGACCGGAACTGTGCACATGACTCCCAGTGTGATACAGAGACCGGAACTGTGCACAGTGACTCCCAGTGTGATACGGAGACAGGAACTGCGCACAGTGACTCCCAGTGTGATACAGTGACCGGAACTGTGCACAGTGACTCCCAGTGTGATACAGAGACAGGATCTGTGCACAGTGACTCCCAGTGTGATACAGAGAGCGGAACTGTGCACAGTGACTCCCAGTGTGATACAGAGACCGGACCTGTGCACAGTGACTCCCAGTGTGATACAGGGACCGGAACTGTGCACAGTGACTCCCAGTGTGATACAGAGACCGGAACTGTGCACAGTGACTCCCAGTGTGATACAGAGACCGGAACTGTGCACAGTGACTCCCAGTGTGATACAGAGACAGGAACTGTGCACAGTGACTCCCAGTGTGATACAGAGACCGGAACTGTGCACAGTGACTCCCAGTGTGATACAGAGACCGGAACTGTGCACAGTGACTCACAGTGTGATACGGAGACCGGAACTGTGCACAGTGACTCCCAGTGTGATACGGAGACAGGAACTGTGCACAGTGACTCCCAGTGTGATACAGAGACCGGAACTGTGCACAGTGGCTCCCAGTGTGATACAGAGACCGGAACTGTGCACAGTGACTCCCAGTGTGATACAGAGACCGGAACTGTGCACAGTGACTCCCAGTGTGATACGGAGGCAGGAACTGTGCACAGTGACTCCCAGTGTGATACAGAGACAGGAACAGTGCACAGTGACTCCCAGTGTGATACAGAGACAGAAACTGTGCACAGTGACTCCCAGTGTGATACAGAGACCGGAACTGTGCACAGTGACTTCCAGTGTGATACAGAGACAGGAACTGTGCACAGTGACTCCCAGTGTGATACGGAGACAGGAACTGTGCAGAGTGACTCCCAGTGTGATACAGAGACAGGAACTGTGCACAGTAACTCCCAGTGTGATACGGAGACAGGAACTTTGCACAGTAACTCCCAGTGTGATACTGAGACAGGGACTGTGCACAGTGACTCCCAGTGTGATACAGAGACCGGAACTGTGCACAGTGACTCCCAGTGTGACACAGAGACAGGAACTGTGCACAGTGACTCCCAGTGTGATACAGTGACCGGAACTGTGCACAGTGACTCCCAGTGTGATACAGAGACCGGAACTGTGCACAGTGACTCCCAGTGTGATACAGAGGCCGGAAATGTGCACAGTGACTCCCAGTGTGATACAGAGACCGGAACTGTGTACAGTGACTTCCAGTGTGATACAGAGACAGGAACTGTGCACAGTGACTCCCAGTGTGATACAGAGACAGGAACTGTGCACAGTGACTCCCAGTGTGATACAGAGACAGGAACTGTGCACAGTGATTCCCAGTGTGATATGGAGACAGGAACTATGCACAGTGACTCCCAGTGTGATACAGAGACAGGAACTGTGCACAGTGACTCCCAGTGTGATACAGAGACCGGAACTGTGCACAGTGACTCCCAGTGTGATACAGAGACCGGAAATGTGCACAGTGACTCCCAGTGTGATACAGAGACAGGAACTGTGCACAGTGACTCCCAGTGTGATATGGAGACAGGAACTATGCACAGTGACTCCCAGTGTGATACAGAGACCGGAACTGCGCACAGTGACTCCCAGTGTGATACAGAGACAGGAACTGTGCACAGTGACTCCCCGTGTGATATGGAGACAGGAACTATGTACAGTGACTCCCAGTGTGATACAGAGACCGGAACTGCGCACAGTGACTCCCAGTGTGATACAGAGACCGGAACTGCGCACAGTGACTCCCAGTGTGATACAGAGACAGGAACTGTGCACAGTGACTCCCAGTGTGATATGGAGACAGGAACTATGCACAGTGACTCCCAGTGTGATACAGAGACCGGAACTGCGCACAGTGACTCCCAGTGTGATACAGAGACCGGAACTGTGCACAGTGACTCCCAGTGTGATACAGAGACCGGAACTGTGCACAGTGACTCCCAGTGTGATACGGAGACAGGAACTGCGCACAGTGACTCCCAGTGTGATACAGAGACCGGAAATGTGCACAGTGACTCCCAGTGTGATACAGAGATCGGAAATGTGCACAGTGACTCCCAGTGTGATACAGAGACAGGAACTGTGCACAGTGACTCCCAGTGTGATATGGAGACAGGAACTATGCACAGTGACTCCCAGTGTGATACAGAGACCGGAACTGTGCACAGTGACTCCCAGTGTGATACAGAGACCGGAACTGTGCACAGTGACTCCCAGTGTGATACAGAGACAGGAACTGTGCACAGTGACTCCCAGTGTGATATGGAGACAGGAACTATGCACAGTGACTCCCAGTGTGATACAGAGACCGGAAATGTGCACAGTGACTCCCAGTGTGATACAGAGACCGGAACTGTGTACAGTGACTTCCAGTGTGATACAGAGACAGGAACTGAGCACAGTCACTCCCAGTGTGATACAGAGACAGGAACTGTGCACAGTGACTCCCAGTGTGATACAGAGACAGGAACTGTGCACAGTGACTCCCAGTGTGATACAGAGACAGGAACTGAGCACAGTGACTCCCAGTGTGATACAGAGACCGGAACTGTGCACAGTAACTCCCAGTGTGATACAGAGACCGAAACTGTGCACAGTGACTCCCAGTGTGATACGGAGACAGGAACTGTGCACAGTGACTCCCAGTGTGATATGGAGACAGGAACTGTGCACAGTGACTCCCAGTGTGATACAGAGACAGGAACCGTGCACAGTGACTCCCAGTGTGATACTGAGACAGGAACCGTGCACAGTGACTCCCAGTGTGATATGGAGACAGGAACTGTGCACAGTCACTCCCAGTGTGATACGGAGACCGGAACTGTGCACAGTGACTCACAGTGTGATACAGAGACAGGAAATGTGCACAGTAACTCCCAGTGTGATACAGAGACCGGAACTGTGCATAGTGACTCCCAGTATGATATGGAGACAGGAACTATGCACAGTGACTCCCAGTGTGATACAGAGACCGGAACTGTGCACAGTAACTCCCAGTGTGATACAGTGACAAGAACTGTGCACAGTGACTCCCAGTGTGATATGGAGACAGGAACTGTGCACAGTGACTCCCAGTGTGATACAGAGACCTGAACTGTGCACAGTGACTCCCAGTGTGATATGGAGACAGGAACTATGCACAGTGACTCCCAGTGTGATACAGAGACCTGAACTGTGCACAGTGACTCCCAGTGTGATACGGAGACAGGAACTGTGCACAGTGACTCCCAGTGTTATACAGAGACCGGAACTGTGCACAGTGACTCCCAGTGTGATACAGAGACCGGAACTGTGCACAGTGACTCCCAGTGTGATACGGAGACAGGAACTGTGCACAGTGACTCCCAGTGTGATACAGAGACAGGAACTGTGCACAGTGACTCCCAGTGTGATACGGAGACAGGAACTGTGCACAGTGACGCCCAGTGTTATACGGAGACAGGAACTGTGTACAGTGACTCCCAGTGTGACACGGAGACAGGAACTGTGCACAGTGACTCTCAGTGTGAGACAGAGACCGGAACTGTGCACAGGGACTCCCAGTGTGATACAGAGACCGCAACTGTGCACAGTGACTCCCAGTGTGATACAGAGACCGGAACTGTGCACAGTGACTCCCAGTGTGATACAGAGACTGGAACTGTGCACAGTAACTCCCAGTGTGATACAGAGACCGGAACTGTGCACAGTGACTCCCAGTGTGATACAGAGACAGGGACTGTGTACAGTGACTCCCAGTGTGATACGGAGACAGGAACTGTGCACAGTGACTCCCAGTGTGATACGGAGACAGGAACTGTGCACAGTGACTCCCAGTGTGATACAGAGACCGGAACTGTGCACAGTGACTCCCAGTGTGATACAGAGACCGGAACTGTGCACAGTGACTCCCAGTGTGATACAGAGACAGGAACTGTGCACAGTGACTCCCAGTCTGATACAGAGACCGGAACTGTGCACAGTGACTCCCAGTGTGATATGGAGACAGGAACTGTGCACAGTGACTCCCAGTGTGATATAGAGACAGGAACTGTGCACAGTGACTCCCAGTGTGATACAGAGACAGGAACTGTGCACAGTGACTCCCAGTGTGATAAAGAGGCAGGAACTGTGTACAGTGACTCCCAGTGTGATACAGAGACAGGAACTGTGCACAGTGACTCCCAGTGTGATACAGAGGCAGGAACTGTGCACAGTAACTCCCAGTGTGATACAGAGACAGGAACTGTGCACAGTGACTCCCAGTGTGATACAGAGACCGGAACTGTGCACAGTGACTCCCAGCGTGATACAGAGACCGGAACTGTACACAGTGACTCCCAGTGTGATATGGAGACTGGAACTGTGCACAGTGACTCCCAGTGTGATACAGAGACAGGAACCGTGCACAGTGACTCCCAGTGTGATACTGAGACAGGAACCGTGCACAGTGACTCCCAGTGTGATATGGAGACAGGAACTGTGCACAGTGACTCCCAGTGTGATACAGAGACAGGAACCGTGCACAGTGACTCCCAGTGTGATACGGAGACCGGAACTGTGCACAGTGACTCCCAGTATGATACAGAGACAGGAAATGTGCACAGTAACTCCCAGTGTGATACAGAGACCGGAACTGTGCACAGTGACTCCCAGTGTGATATGGAGACAGGAACTGTGCACAGTGACTCCCAGTGTGATACAGAGACAGGAACCGTGCACAGTGACTCCCAGTGTGATACTGAGACAGGAACCGTGCACAGTGACTCCCAGTGTGATATGGAGACAGGAACTGTGCACAGTCTCTCCCAGTGTGATACGGAGACCGGAACTGTGCACAGTGACTCCCAGTGTGATACAGAGACAGGAAATGTGCACAGTAACTCCCAGTGTGATACAGAGACCGGAACTGTGCACAGTGACTCCCAGTATGATATGGAGACAGGAACTATGCACAGTGACTCCCAGTGTGATACAGAGACCAGAACTGTGCACAGTAACTCCCAGTGTGATACAGTGACAAGAACTGTGCACAGTGACTCCCAGTGTGATATGGAGACAGGAACTGTGCACAGTGACTCCCAGTGTGATACAGAGACCTGAACTGTGCACAGTGACTCGCAGTGTGATATGGAGACAGGAACTATGCACAGTGACTCCCAGTGTGATACAGAGACCGGAACTGTGCACAGTGACTCCCAGTGTGATACGGAGACAGGAACTGTGCACAGTGACTCCCAGTGTGATACAGAGACAGGAACTGTGCACAGTGACTCCCAGTGTGATACGGAGACAGGAACTGTGCACAGTGACGCCCAGTGTTATACGGAGACAGGAACTGTGTACAGTGACTCCCAGTGTGACACGGAGACAGGAACTGTGCACAGTGACTCTCAGTGTGAGACAGAGACCGGAACTGTGCACAGTGACTCCCAGTGTGATACAGAGACCGGAACTGTGCACAGTGACTCCCAGTGTGATACAGAGACTGGAACTGTGCACAGTGGCTCCCAGTGTGATACAGAGACCGGAACTGTGCACAGTAACTCCCAGTGTGATACAGAGACCGGAACTGTGCACAGTGACTCCCAGTGTGATACGGAGGCAGGAACTGTGCACAGTGACTCCCAGTGTGATACAGAGACAGGAACAGTGCACAGTGACTCCCAGTGTGATACAGAGACAGAAACTGTGCACAGTGACTCCCAGTGTGATACAGAGACCGGAACTGTGCACAGTGACTTCCAGTGTGATACAGAGACAGGAACTGTGCACAGTGACTCCCAGTGTGATACGGAGACAGGAACTGTGCAGAGTGACTCCCAGTGTGATACAGAGACAGGAACTGTGCACAGTAACTCCCAGTGTGATACGGAGACAGGAACTTTGCACAGTAACTCCCAGTGTGATACTGAGGCAGGGACTGTGCACAGTGACTCCCAGTGTGATACAGAGACCGGAACTGTGCACAGTGACTCCCAGTGTGATACAGAGACAGGAACTGTGCACAGTGACTCCCAGTGTGATACAGTGACCGGAACTGTGCACAGTGACTCCCAGTGTGATACAGAGACCGGAACTGTGCACAGTGACTCCCAGTGTGATACAGAGACCGGAAATGTGCACAGTGACTCCCAGTGTGATACAGAGACCGGAACTGTGTACAGTGACTTCCAGTGTGATACAGAGACAGGAACTGTGCACAGTGACTCCCAGTGTGATACAGAGACAGGAACTGTGCACAGTGACTCCCAGTGTGATACAGAGACAGGAACTGTGCACAGTGACTCCCAGTGTGATATGGAGACAGGAACTATGCACAGTGACTCCCAGTGTGATACAGAGACAGGAACTGTGCACAGTGACTCCCAGTGTGATACAGAGACCGGAACTGTGCACAGTGACTCCCAGTGTGATACAGAGACCGGAAATGTGCACAGTGACTCCCATTGTGATACAGAGACAGGAACTGTGCACAGTGACTCCCAGTGTGATATGGAGACAGGAACTATGCACAGTGACTCCCAGTGTGATACAGCGACCGGAACTGCGCACAGTGACTCCCAGTGTGATACAGAGACAGGAACTGTGCACAGTGACTCCCAGTGTGATATGGAGACAGGAACTATGCACAGTGACTCCCAGTGTGATACAGAGACCGGAACTGCGCACAGTGACTCCCAGTGTGATACAGAGACCGGAACTGCGCACAGTGACTCCCAGTGTGATACAGAGACAGGAACTGTGCACAGTGACTCCCAGTGTGATATGGAGACAGGAACTATGCACAGTGACTCCCAGTGTGATACAGAGACCGGAACTGCGCACAGTGACTCCCAGTGTGATACAGAGACCGGAACTGTGCACAGTGACTCCCAGTGTGATACAGAGACCGGAACTGTGCACAGTGACTCCCAGTGTGATACGGAGACAGGAACTGCGCACAGTGACTCCCAGTGTGATACAGAGACCGGAAATGTGCACAGTGACTCCCAGTGTGATACAGAGATCGGAAATGTGCACAGTGACTCCCAGTGTGATACAGAGACAGGAACTGTGCACAGTGACTCCCAGTGTGATATGGAGACAGGAACTATGCACAGTGACTCCCAGTGTGATACAGAGACCGGAACTGTGCACAGTGACTCCCAGTGTGATACAGAGACCGGAACTGTGCACAGTGACTCCCAGTGTGATACAGAGACAGGAACTGTGCACAGTGACTCCCAGTGTGATATGGAGACAGGAACTATGCACAGTGACTCCCAGTGTGATACAGAGACCGGAACTGCGCACAGTGACTCCCAGTGTGATACAGAGACCGGAACTGTGCACAGTGACTCCCAGTGTGATACAGAGACCGTACTGTGCACAGTGACTCCCAGTGTGATACGGAGACAGGAACTGCGCACAGTGACTCCCAGTGTGATAAAGAGACCGGAACTGTGCACAGTGACTCCCAGTGTGATACAGAGACCAGAACTGTGCACAGTGACTCCCAGTGTGATACGGAGACAGGAATTGTGCACAGTGACTCCCAGTGTGATACAGAGACCGGAACTGTGCACAGTGACTCCCAGTGTGATACAGAGACAGGATCTGTGCACAGTGACTCCCAGTGTGATACAGAGAGCGGAACTGTGCACAGTGACTCCCAGTGTGATACAGAGACCGGAACTGTGCACAGTGACTCCCAGTGTGATACAGGGACCGGAACTGTGCACAGTGACTCCCAGTGTGATACAGAGACCGGAACTGTGCACAGTGACTCCCAGTGTGATACAGAGACCAGAACTGTGCACAGTGACTCCCAGTGCGATACAGAGACAGGAAGTGTGCACAGTGACTCCCAGTGTGATACAGAGACCGGAACTGTGCACAGTGACTCCCAGTGTGATACAGAGACCGGAACTGTGCACAGTGACTTACAGTGTGATACGGAGACCGGAGCTGTGCACAGTGACTCCCAGTGTGATACGGAGACAGGAACTGTGCACAGTGACTCCCAGTGTGATACAGAGACCGGAACTGTGCACAGTGACTCCCAGTGTGATACAGAGACCGGAACTGTGCACAGTGACTCCCAGTGTGATACAGAGACCGGAACTGTGCACAGTGACTCCCAGTGTGATACGGAGACAGGAACTGTGCACAGTGACTCCCAGTGTGATACAGAGACAGGAACAGTGCACAGTGACTCCCAGTGTGATACAGAGACAGGAACTGTGCACAGTGACTCCCAGTGTGATACAGAGACCGGAACTGTGCACAGTGACTTCCAGTGTGATACAGAGACAGGAACTGTGCACAGTAACTCCCAGTGTGATACAGAGACAGGAACTGTGCACAGTGACTCCCAGTGTGATACAGAGACAGGAACTGTGCACAGTAACTCCCAGTGTGATACGGAGACAGGAACTGTGCACAGTAACTCCCAGTGTGATACTGAGACATGAACTGTGCACAGTGACTCCCAGTGTGATACAGAGACCGGAACTGTGCACAGTGACTCCCAGTGTGATACAGAGACCGGAAATGTGCACAGTGACTCCCAGTGTGATACAGAGACAGGAACTGTGCACAGTGACTCCCAGTGTGATATGGAGACAGGAACTATGCACAGTGACTCCCAGTGTGATACAGAGACCGGAACTGTGCACAGTGACTCCCAGTGTGATACAGAGACAGGAACTGTGCACAGTAACTCCCAGTGTGATACAGAGACAGGAACTGTGCACAGTGCCTCCCAGTGTGATACAGAGACCGGAACTGTGCACAGTGACTCCCAGTGTGATACAGAGACAGGAACTGTGCACAGTGACTCCCAGTGTGATACAGAGACAGGAACTGTGCACAGTGCCTCCCAGTGTGATACAGAGACCGGAATTGTGCACAGTGACTCCCAGTGTGATACAGAGACAGGAACTGTGCACAGTAACTCCCAGTGTGATACAGAGACAGGAACTGTGCACAGTGACTCCCAGTGTGATACAGAGACAGGAACTGTGCACAGTAACTCCCAGTGTGATACAGAGACAGGAACTGTGCACAGTGCCTCCCAGTGTGATACAGAGACAGGAACTGTGCACAGTGCCTCCCAGTGTGATACGAAGACAGGAACTGTGCACAGTGACTCCCAGTGTGATATAGAGACCGGAGCTGTGCACCGTAACTCCCAGTGTGATACAGAGACAGGAACTGTGCACAGTGACTCCCAGTGTGATACAGAGACAGGAACTGTGCACAGTGACTCCCAGTGTGATACGGAGACAGGAACTGTGCACAGTGACTCCCAGTGTGATACAGAGACAGGAACTGTGCACAGTAACTCCCAGTGTGATACAGAGACCGGAACTGTGTACAGTGACTCCCAGTGTGATATAGAGACCGGAGCTGTGCACCGTAACTCCCAGTGTGATACAGAGACAGGAACTGTGCACAGTGACTCCCAGTGTGATACAGAGACAGGAACTGTGCACAGTGACTCCCAGTGTGATACAGAGACCGGAACTGTGTACAGTGACTCCCAGTGTGATACAGAGACAGGAACTGTGCACAGTGACTCCCAGTGTGATACAGAGACAGGAACTGTGCACAGTGACTCCCAGTGTGATATAGAGACCGGAGCTGTGCACCGTGACTCCCAGTGTGATACAGAGACCGGAACTGTGTACAGTGACTCCCAGTGTGATTCAGAGACAGGAACTGTGCACAGTGACTCCCAGTGTGATACAGAGACAGGAACTGTGCACAGTGACTCCCAGTGTGATACAGAGACCGGAACTGTGCACAGTGACTCCCAGTGTGATACAGAGACCGGAGCTGTGCACCGTAACTCCTAGTCTAAAACAGACCCCGTCAATGAATAAAGAAAGTTTTAGCCGCACGAGGTAGATGGTGACACGAACAGTCATCGAAATATTAAGAGAGGTGTCGAGATTGGGCAGCACTTCGAAAATACCGAATGGTTTGGCGCACTGTGTTCCGACTTGGTCTGCCTCACCGCAGGAATGTTCCCCGGCGGGAGTGCAAGAATGGTTTAAGAGGGCGGATCCTGA
Organism: Scyliorhinus torazame; assembly: GCF_047496885.1. Lineage (NCBI taxonomy): Eukaryota > Metazoa > Chordata > Chondrichthyes > Carcharhiniformes > Scyliorhinidae > Scyliorhinus > Scyliorhinus torazame. Next base: position 16,892,975 of record NC_092710.1, on the reverse strand, counting down.
TGTGAGTGGATTTTCCGGATGAGGAGGGGAGATTGAGACGTGGCCCCGGTGAATGATGTGCAATTGATCAGGGTTCCCATCGGTTCATCTACTGTTCCCACATCACCCCCTCCTCCCGCTCCCCAGCCCGCTGCACAGACATCCCCCCCCCCTCCCACCCCCACCCCCACGGCTTGAACTAGGGGAGGCTTCACATTTTGGATGAAGCTGCGGAGAATGCTCTTCACTCCGAGTCTGGGGAATATTTGGAATTCCTGGCCCCGGGATGCTCATTGCGAATATTCAAGGGCACGGCGGCACAGTGGTTAGCACTGCAGCCTCACAGCGCCAGGGTCCCGGGTTCGATTCCCGGCTTGGGGGTCACTGCCCGCGCGGAGTCTGCGCACGTTCTCCCCCGTGTCTGCGTGCGTTTCCTCCGGGTGCTCCGGTTTCCGCCCACAAGTCCCGAACGTCCCTCCCAAGCGACGTTCAAAGTTTGCCTCTCCTCTTTCAGCAAACGCACAATACAAACGGGCCTCTCAGTAAATTATTAATGGAACCTGGGGATCTGACAAAAGATAAACCCCACATGAACTGTTCCAAGGGACAAAGACATTGCACCAACCGGTGATTAATCACATGACCTTTGCTCTGGGTTCCTGATAGGGCTGTGTGCGAGACTAGAAACTAGAAACTTTAATCTGGAGCTTTTCAATAGATTATCGGCCAGGTTTTGATAGCGGCCCTTAAAACAGGGTCGCTATCGGAGTTGATTAGAGCGGAAAGTTATTAATAGAAGGTCATTATTGGAGGATATTCGGAGGCAGAAGTTATTGAGAGGGGGCATTAGAAAGGGGGGTGTTAATCGGAGTGGATTAATACACTCCCCTGTCAGCATCAACGGGGCCGAGGTGGAGATGGTTAGCAGTTTCAAATTCCTAGGGGTGCACATCTCCAAAAATCTGTCCTGGTCCACCCACGCCGACGCTACCACCAAGAAAGCACAACAGCACCTATACTTCCTCAGGAAACTAAGGAAATTCGGCATGTCCACATTAACCCTTACCAACTTTTACAGATGCACCATAGAAAGCATCCTATCGGGCTGCATCACAGCCTGGTATGGCAACTGCTCGGCCCAGGACCGCAAGAAACTTCAGAGAGTCGTGAACACCGCCCAGTCCATCACACAAACCTGCCTCCCATCCATTGACCCCATCTACACCTCCCGCTGCCTGGGGAAAGCGGGCAGCATAATCAAAGACCCCTCCCACCCAGCTTACTCACTCTTCCAACTTCTTCCATCGGGCAGGAGATACAGAAGTCTGAGAACACGCACAAACAGACTCAAAAACAGCTTCTTCCCCACTGTCACCAGACTCCTAAATGACCCTCTTATGGACTGACCTCATTAACACTACACCCTGGATGCTTCATCCGATGCCGGTGCTTATGTAGTTACATTGTACATGTTGTGTTGCCCTATTATGTATTTTCTTTTATTCCCTTTTCTTCCCATGTACTTAATGATCTGTTGAGCTGCTCGCAGAAAAATACTTTTCACTGCACCTCGGTACACGTGACAATAAACAAATCCAATCCAATCCAATAACATAAAGTTTGTTCGATACACAATGACAGCAGTCTTCATCAATGTACTGTACTGCCTCAGCGAGAGACTTTATTGAAGTGCCAAAGATGTCTGCCTCCAGAGGCAGCCTCATGGTATAGTCACCTGAAATCCAGATGTGTCAGTCACATTTTAAAATCTAACCATCCCCCCTTTTGATATGAAGAGAAAGATACAAAATCCAGCAGTGAACAAAAGATACGTTTGCATGCACAATCCTGTGTGACTGTGAGTTGCCCAGGTTACCCATGACACACGCCCACTGTTCCCATTCCATTGCACTGATGCCATCGACAACCACCTCGTGGTCTCCTTGAATATTGTCTCCCTCTCTGGCTTTTTCCGTTTCCCCGCGCTACGTTGGCACATTTATCGTTGCCAATCCAAGCTTTAGACCTGCTTCAGCTAAGATGAGTGACACTTGCATTCCCATCTATGACCTGGGACGCCACATCTTCCTTTGTGACATTGCATTTGGCTGTCCGACTAACTTCTCCTCTTGATGTGAGTATCATGACAGCCACAAACTTACTTTTGAGGACGACACTTTCTGTTGCAGCGTTGAGCTACATCTCAGAGGTCTGTGAGGATCACTTCGTTGCATTGCCAAACCTTTTCCTTTGTCCTTTTGCAGCAGCTGCCTGCAGATTTGGACATTTTTCTGAGCTGTGCCTTCTCTGTGGTCGGTGTCTATCTAACACTTCTTGGTCACTTGGTACTCCCTCTCTGCAAGGGTACAAGGTAGGGGCTGGTTTAGCACAGGGCTAAATCGCTGGCTTTGAACGCAGGCCAGCAGCACGGTTCAATTCCCGTACCAGCCCCCCTCCCGAACAGGCGCCGGAATGTGGCGACTAGGGGCTTTTCACAGTAACTTCATTTGAAGCCTACTTGTGACAATAAGCGATTTTCATTTTCATTTTTCTCAACAGTCACAAACGGTGGGATCGCTCTCATGCCTCAGACTAATTGATCTTGGGCAGCACGGTGGCATAGTGGTTAGCACTGCAGTCTCACGGCACTGAGGTCCAGGTTCAATCCCAGATGTCACTGCCCATGTGGAGTTTACACATTCTCCCTGTGTTTGCATGGGTTTCGCCCCCACAACGTAAAGATGTGCAAGCTAGGTGGTTTGGACGTGCTAAATTGCCCCTTCATTGGAAAAAATGAATTGGGTACACTAAATTTATTTTTAAAATAACAATAAGACTAATTGATCTTTAAACAGATATTTTTTAGTTTTCCAAATTCACATGACTATGCCAGCTGCGTTACTGCTGGCACATACTGCTCAACGGTCTCATTTTCACTCTGAACTCTAGTGTTGAATACATATTGCTCATATGCAACATTCACCTGAGGTTTACAATGTGCAATCAAGGCCATCCCAGCAATGTTAACAGTGTGGCAATCCTTTGCGCTTCAGGCTTGTTCATTAAGTAGGTTACAATCTCAGATCTTTACCATTGCAGGGGGGCGGGGGGGGAAACTGCCAGTTTTGCCACATATCATCATCCAATGGGACTGGAGATGGGATTGGAAAATTTACTGCAGCCATTTTATTTTTCAAAAACGTAGTAATTCTCGCACGGCCCTTTAATAAAAGCAAAATACTGCAGAGGCTGGGACTCTGAGATGAAAACAGAAAGTGCTGGATAAACGACAGCAGGTCTGGCAGCATCTGTGGAAGGGGGACGCATCGCTAACATTTCCGATCGACAGAATTGCAGGTGGTAGAAATGGAAAGAAGTATAAAGTTTGGGAAGGGGACGGAGGAGGTGGGGGGGAGGGCACCTTTGTTTACATTCCCTTTGTTGTTTCGGATTCACTTTTCCCTTGTCCTTTTGCAGCAGCATTGGTCATTTTTTTTTTTAGCTGTGAGGCCTCTGGAACCAGTATTTGTGTCCACAAAGCCGTAAGAAATAGCAACGGAGGGGGGAGGGGGGGTTGCATTTAGCCCCTCTAGCCTGCGCCGCCATTCAACGGGTTTAGGGGCTGGTTTAGCACACTGGGCTAAATGGCTGGCTTTGAAAGCCGACCAAGGCAGGCCAGCAGCACGGGTTCAATTCCCGTACCAGCCTCCCCTTACAGGAGTGTGGCGACTAGGGGCTTTTCACAGTAACTTCATCGAAGCCTACGCGGGACAATAATCGATTATTAACAGGATCCGACATTCCTCACGTCAACCTTCCTGCCGTTTCCCGTTGACTCCGTCACTGATCAAGAGCCAATCTCTGTCAGCCTTAAATATACACAGCTCTCCCTGGGCGAGGAGTTCCCAAGACTCACTGGGCCCTGACAGAAGAAGTTCCCGCTGATCTCAGCCTTCAATTGGCTTCCCGTTATCTTGAGGCTCTGCCCTCTGGTCCTGGACTCTCCCGGGACGGGAAACATCCTCTCAGCATTTTCCCTGTCAAACCCCTGGAACATCCCAATGTTTCAACGACTGGTTACATTTCAAAAACCCAAACAGAGGAGCAGGAGGAGTTATATAGGAGGAGTTAAAGGCTGGTCAGTAATAGAAGGGCATTTTGAAAAGATCACGGCTAATATCCATCTATCTGACTTGTCTCTCAAGCCATTTCTACCTGTCATTTCTTCAGTTAACGCCCGCAGCTTGTTGGGGCTGAGGTTTTCACATCTGGCCAATCTTTGGGTGAAGTCTGCCTGGAGACTAAGTGGGAGGTAGTCCCCGACTATCTCCAGCAAAGGCCTGGACAACATTCGGACATGGGCTGATGTTATTCGTGCCACACACGTGCCCGGCAATAACCATCTGCTACAAGAGAGGTTCTAACCATCTCCCCTTGACGTTCGACGGCATTACCATCGCTGAATCCCCTATAATCAACATCCTGGAGGTTACCATTGACCAGACTCTGAACTGGGCCCAGCCACATAAATACTGTGGCTACCAGGGCAGGTCAGAGGCTGGGAATCCTGCGGAGAGTAACTCACCTCCTGACCCTCCCCCAAATCCTGCCCACCATCGACAAGGCACAAGTCAGGAGTGTGAGGGAAACTCTCCACTTGCCTGGATGAGCGCAGCTCCGACAACACTCGAGAAGCTCGACACCATCCAGGACAAAGCAGCCCCGCTTGATTGCTCCCCTTCCACAAACATTCACTCCCCCCCCCCCCCCACCGACGCACAGTGTCAGCCGTGTGTACTGATGTGTTAGGCGAGTAGGTTCGATGTGGACTGCACCCGATGCAGGGAAGTTAGAAACAGACGTCTAACACAGGAGAAGAGCCAACACTGTTTTATTCAACTAGATGAACTGCTGTACACATTCAGCTGTGGGTCGACACTATACTGATCTGACTAGTGACCTTGGAGTAACCTGACCAGACTTACTAGCTACCGCATGGTGTTTGTGCTTGCTAGCTCGTGGACTCTGACTGCCTCAGTAGCTGGGTCCCGAGAGAGCGGGAAAACTAGTGCCCTCTGGCTTTATAGTGGTCGTGCCCTGTCTGGTGATTGGCTGTGCTGAGTTGTATCACTTACTGGTCATCGTCTGTGTCAATCACTGCCTGTCTGCACATGAGTGGATATTATGACATGTCCCATCTACAAGATGCACCGCAGCAACTCACCGAGGCTCCTCAGGCAGCACCTTCCAAACCCACGACCTCCACTATCTAGAAGGACAAGAGCAGTAGATACCCGGGAACCCCCCCCCCCCCCCCCACCTGGAGGCTCCCCTCCGAGTCACTCCCCACCCCGACTGGGAAATATATCGGCCGTTCCTTCACTGTCGCCGGGGCAACAGCCTGGAACTCCCTCCCTAACAGCACAGTGGGTGTACCTACACCTCAGGGACGGCAGCGGTTCGAGAAGGCAGCTCGCCCCCCCCCCCCCCCCCCACCTCCTCAAGGGGCAACTAGGGCTGGGCAATAAATGCCGGGTCATTTCCCGGGAAGCGATCAGCCTTGATCTGATTGAATGGCGGAGCGGCTGCGAAGGCCCCGAACCTCTGCCCCGGATTCCCATGTCCCTGTGCGCCCGTCAGGTTTCGAGGGAAGTCGGGGGAATTGGTCAGGGTTGAAAGGGTGCAGTGTGGGAGGGGAAGGCAAAGAGCGGACCGGAGAAAACACAGACATCATAAAGAGCAAACACAGATTGTGCTGACTCACTGCCAGGGCTTTAGCAAACCTACCTCGGCGGGAGGAGGTTGGGGAGGGGTGGGGGGGGGGGGGGGGGGCAGGGGGGAAGGCTGTCGGCCTAGTGCCAAAAGGGCTTGGCTTGACATGTGGTCGGCTACGCCCCTTGAGGGGAGGAGGAGCGAATCCCTCGCTATCGCTCTCTCTGTCTCTCTCTCGCACAGTTGGACTCGCTGCAGGGAACCTTCCTGAACTCTTTCTCCGTCAGCCTCCCCACTTGAGACTTTGGACAGCAGTAAGTTCGGGCCTACTACAATGGCGGCCATTCCAAGCCTGTGCGAGCAGGGCCAAGGGGATGAGAAGCTTGCCAAATTCTTTGGCTACATTACTCTCTTCCTCTCGCTTTTTAAACTGGATGCTTTTAAGAATGTTTGCACCCCCTGTTCCCCCCCCGCCCCCCGTCGCTCCCCACCCACCCCCCAACACTCTCCTCCCCCACGCTCTCTTCATCCGCGTGGTCCGACTCTCTTTTCCCTCTCTCATACCCCCACCCTTCCTCTGTTTCTTTCTGCATCCTTCCCTCCTTTAGTCCCCCGCCCCAACTCTGTTTTATCCATTTACTTTTTCCTTCCTCTCTCAAGCATTCTCTCTCTTTCCCGAAACTTCTCTCCCTCTCTCTCTCTCTCTGCCGATGGCCGCACTGTCAGAGGGTCAGTGCTGAGGGAGCGCTGCACTGTCAGAGGGTCAGTACTGAGGGAGCGCTGCACTGTCAGAGGGTCAGTGCTGAGGGAGTGCCGCACTGTCAGAGGGTCAGTGCTGAGGGAGTGCTGCACTGTCAGAGGGTCAGTACTGAGGGAGTGCTGGACTGTCAGAGGGTCAGTACTGAGGGAGTGCTGCACTGTCAGAGGGTCAGTACTGAGGGAGTGCTGCACTGTCAGAGGGTCAGTACTGAGGGAGTGCTGCACTGTCAGAGGGTCAGTACTGAGGGAGTGCCGCACTGTCAGAGGGTCAGTGCTGAGGGAGCGCTGCACTGTCAGAGGGTCAGTACTGAGGGAGTGCCGCACCGTCAGAGGGTCAGTACTGAGGGAGTGCTGCACTGTCAGAGGGTCAGTACTGAGGGAGTGCTGCACTGTCAGAGGGTCAGTACTGAGGGAGTGCCGCACCGTCAGAGGGTCAGTACTGAGGGAGTGCTGCACTGTCAGAGGGTCAGTACTGAGGGAGTGACGCACTGTCAGAGGGTCAGTACTGAGGGAGTGCTGCACTGTCAGAGGGTCAGTACTAAGGGAGTGCTGCACTGTCAGAGGGTCAGTACTGAGGGAGTGCTGCACTGTCAGAGGGTCAGTGCTGAGGGAGCGCTGCACTGTCAGAGGGTCAGTACTGAGGGAGTGCCGCACCGTCAGAGGGTCAGTACTGAGGAAGTGCTGTACTGTCAGAGGGTTAGTACTGAGGGAGTGCTGCACTGTCAGAGGGTCAGTACTGAGGGAGTGTCGCACTGTCAGAGGGTCAGTACTGAGGGAGTGCTGCACTGTCAGAGGGTTAGTACTGAGGGAGTGCTGCACTGTCAGAGGGTCAGTACTGAGGGAGTGCCGCACTGTCAGAGGGTCAGTACTGAGGGAGTGCCGCACTGTCAGAGGGTCAGTACTGAGGGAGTGCCGCACTGTCAGAGGGTCAGTACTGAGGGAGTGCCGCACTGTCAGAGGGTCAGTACTGAGGGAGTGCCGCACTGTCAGAGGGTCAGTAAGAGAGTGAGTACTGCACTGTCAGAGGGTCAGTAAGAGAGTGAGTACTGCACTGTCAGAAGGTCAGTAAGAGAGTGAGTGCTGCACTGTCAGAGGGTCAGTAAGAGAGTGAGTGCTGCACTGTCAGAGGGTCAGTAAGAGAGTGAGTACTGCACTGTCAGAAGGTCAGTAAGAGAGTGAGTGCTGCACTGTCAGAGGGTCAATAAGAGAGTGAGTGCTGCACTGTCAGAGGGTCAGTAAGAGAGCACTGTGTTGTCTTTGCTTTGTGCACCCACAGATCGTTCAGCCCCTCGCGCCTGTTGCACAGGAACAGAAAGATGTCCATTCAGCCCCTCGAGTCTGTTCCTGCACTCAATGAGATCAGGGCTGTGCGCCAATTTGAAACTGGGTAACTGGAAAGTGGGATTTCTTTTCCGGACCTGTGGGCCTGGAAAGAGTTGAACCTGACTTTAACGCTTCGATATTCTGTTGTTCTTACCTTACAGTGCCAGAATACACCATCACATACTTCCCCGTGAGAGGTAAGTCGCCCCTCGTGTTTTGTGGAAGGTTGGAGTTTGTGTGGGTGGGGTGTGGCTCTGAATGACTGTGTTCGTGTCTCCTCCCTTCCGCCCCCCCCCCCACTCCCTCCCCCCACCCCCAACACAGGCCGTTGTTCCTCGATGAGAATGTTAATGGCCGACCAAGGCCAGACCTGGAAAGAGGAGGTGATAAGCAAAGATGAGTGGACCAACGGCAACATGAGAGATTCGTGCGTGAGTACAGGGAGGCTGCCAGGCTGGAGGAGTCAATCGCGCAGCCACCATAGTGTCCCATAGGGCTGTATGCAGAGCAGGCAAGGCCGAGAGGCCTCGGCCTACTGAATCAATCGGCCAAACTCACACCCAATGCATTGCCGAGTCCCACAGACACACAGCAAGCAAGGCCCAGGCTTCTTCCTCGGCCTGGTGAATTGGTTGACCAATCGCACACCCCATGTGGTGCTGAGTCCCACAGACACGCAGCAGGCAAGGCCTGGGCCTCTTCCAAGGCCGACTGAATCAGTTGGCCAATCCCTCGCACCCGGTGTGGTGCTGAGGCCCACAGACATGCAGCAGGCAAGGCCTAGGCCTCTTCCTCGGCCTACTGAATCAATTGGCCAATCGCACACCCCATCTGGTGCTGAGTCCCACAGACACGCAGCAGGCAAGGCTTAGGCCTCTTCCTCGGCCTACTGAATCAATTGGCCAATCGCACACCCCATGTGGTGCTGAGGCCCACAGACACGCAGCAGGCAAGGCCTAGGCCTCTTCCTCGGCCTACTGAATCAATTGGCCAATCGCACACCCCATGTGGTGCTGAGTCCCACAGACACGCAGCAGGCAAAGGCCAGAGTCAATCCCGGGCCTAGCTCTGGATTAGCCTGAATTTCACACCTACTAAGCAGGTTGTACTGAGTGCAAAGGCAAAAGGTCTCGTGAGCGATTGCGATCACCCTTGCATCGCCCTTAGATTTGGAGTTAAGGGAGGGGGTGACAGTCATTGAAGCCACCCTGGGTGCATTCAACCAGAGTTCTGTTCCTCCCCCCCCCCCCCCCATCCCACTCCCACCACCGCACCTACACATGACTCGAGTCACGCACCGGACGATTAACTCTGAAATGTCCTCCAAAGGGATGGGGACGATCTTCCAATGGGACTCAGGCCGATTACACACACACACACACTCATACCCTGAGGTGTGGGGGGGGGGGGGGGGGGAGGGGAGGGCGGGGTATCAATGACCAACGCCTGCACACCACCCCCACAACAACACTGTCAAGAAAGAGGGCCCTGGGGTTCAATGTCGGGCAGGCACAAGAGATGGGTCGAGGTATCTCAATTCACCCTCAATAACCTCTCTCTATTTCTTTCAGGCTTTTGGCCAACTGCCTAAGTTCTCAGATGGGGACTTTGTCCTGGTCCAGTCCAACACCATCCTTCGCTACCTGGGCAGGCAGCACAGTAAGTACATGGCAAAATCTACAGTTCAGTAAACGGGCCTAAAGTAACACTGGGTCAACATCCCCACTAATATCACATGGTGGGCGGGTGAGGGGGGGCAGTGGGGAGAGAGGGGGACCTCCTCAGAAGCCTGCTCCTGGGCCTGGACAGGTGGCCACCAACTGGTCCAGGCAACAGGCGGTCGAGGGTATCGCGTGGCCTGACGGTCTGGCCCTCTACCGCAGCTGCATTCCAGGTTAGGTGGCCTTGGAGGCTTTTCAGGCCTTCCATGGCCAGTGAGCATCGTTAGGAGGCTACGGTGCGTGACCCCCCCCCCCCCCCCCCCCACACTCTCCCTCCCTCCCTCCCAGTAACGATATTTTGGTTTAATTCATCATATTCCTTTTGACGTTTCATTTTAGTCACCCCTTTTGTTTGATTTCTTGACCCTTTGTTTTATTGAACAGTATATATCTGACTAGCTGAAGCCTGAGGCCTAGCTAATTGTAATGAGCCTGAATTTTCCCCAGTTGACTAAAGCCTGCAGCCGCGACTGGGTGAGAGCTCGGGGTTACCTGATTGGCCAAAATGCCTGTCTAACTGTTTGCAACTGGCTAAAATCTGAGACCCACTGTTCCTGACTAGCTGAAGCCTGAGGCCTACTTCCAGCCGATTAAAGCCTAAGACCTACTATTCCCAACTGACTGAAGCCTGAGGCCTACTCCAGGCCGATTGAAGCCTAAGGCCAACTGTTCCCAACTAGCTGAAGACTGAGGCTTATTGTTCCTGGCTGGCTGAAGCCAGATGTCAATTGTCCCTGACCGTTTGGCATGAGGCCTACTGTCAGGAACTGAATTAAGCCTGAGGCCTACTGTTTCCAACTGATTACACTGGTTGGAGCCTGCGACCTACTGTCCCTGACTGGTTGAAGTCTAAGATCTACTGTTCCTGACTATTTTCAGGAACTAGTTTAAGCTTGACACCTACTGTTCCCGACGGACACCTACTGCTCCTGGCTGTTTGAGGCCTACTGTTGATGAATGGCTGAAACCTAAATCCCACCGTTCCAGACTAACTGAAGCCTACTGTTCTCACCTGACTGCAGCCTGAGGCCTACTGTCCCCTGCTGTCTGAAACTTGAAGCCTGCTCTTCCTAACTGACTGCATTTTTACGATCCCAATTGATGCTATAACTGGACAGGAAGATCCCAAGATGGATCAAAAGCCCATAACTTTTACTTTTTTAATAAAATGTGGAGGTGCAGGGTCACGGGACCGCTAATTAGTTTTAATAATAAGGGGAAATGACCGTTATAAACATGAAAAAAATTGGATAATGATACAAACTCCTTTACTCCCCCCTTAGTTTGTCAATTACACATAGGTCTAAGGATTAACACTGATTACAAATTACAAAGATTAAAGATTATTATCTTAATCTACAATGGTCTCCTTAGCACAAAAGCTCTTTTAAGCAGACAGGATGGCTGTGGACAAATGCACTCTGCACTCTGAGCCACAAGTGAATGTTTGTGAACGTCTCCTCAGAATCCACCCACATGGTTGTCAGGTGAGAGTTTCCAAACTCCACTCCCAAAAAACCACGCTTTAAAATCCTCTCTCACAATACCTGCTTTCCCTTCGTGGTTTGCATTCCGAAATCCAGTCCAGGTTTTCCGCTCCACTTTTAATAGAGCATCCGGTCCAGGATTCTACACCTACCTCTTTAGCATTTGGGGGTTTTGACTACTATGCCAACTGCTCACAATTGCCTTATCTCTCGATTCCCAGATTGTATTAAAATGGCATCAGCTGCTTGATTTACCTTTGACGTGTCCTGTCCCACATTAAATCTAGTTGCTGCAATTGTCTCTTTAACTCAGAACACTTTGATTACTCTTCCTCGAATTCTTCTGAACAATACCATGGTGTCTGTTCACTTAACTTCAGCCGTCTTAATCATTCTTTCTGTTCCAATACCCTGCTGATCTGGAACATAACTTGTACTTTAAGAAAGCTGAAACTTTGTAGCTCCCATCCTGTCCATTATTTCCTCTGGCAGGGTTGAGAGATCTTCATTCCCCAAGGCCCTGTCTCCAAGTGCCAACAAATTCAGCGAAAACTAAAACTTGAAAACTTCTCTACCTTACAAGGCCCCAGTTGCTAAGCAACGACCACAGGCTTAAGCCTTTTAATTACTCTTCACGCTGTAACCCTCTCTAAGCACAACAAAGACACGGTTCCAACTGAACCAACCCACAAACATACAAGCACCTTTGTCCAGCATTAATCTAACTATAAGTTTTAGCTTTCCAGGCACAGAAACATTCAATTAAATCCACTTTAAACTATAATTTATGTCTAATGTTTACCAATCCAAATATAAATCACTTAAAGCAACCTTTGTTTTCCAACCAAATAGAATCCATAGAATTCCAACAATGCAGAAGGAGGCCATTCGGCCCAGCGAGTCTTCACTAACCCTCTGAAAGAGCATCCTATATAGTCCCATTCCCTCTCACCATTCCTAACCTTTGGACACTAAGGGGCAATTTATCGTGGCCAATTCACCGAACCCGCACATCTTTGGACTGCGGGAGGAAACCGGAGCACCCGGAGGAAAACCACACAGACACAGGGAGAATGTGTAGACTCCACACAGACAGTCGCCCGAGGTCCCTGGCGCTGTGAGGCAGTGGTGCTAACCACTTTGTCATCGCACTGCCCAGGGTGCACAGCCTGAGGCCTGACCGTCAGGCTGAAGCCTGAGGCCTCCTGCTCCTGACCGTATAACACCTGACACTTACTGTTCCTGACTGATTGTAGCCCGTGGCCTTCCATCCCCGACATACTTAAGCCTGAAACCTAATGTTCCTAAAAGGTTGAAAGCTGCGATCCACCATTCCTAATGGGCTGAAGCCTGAGACCAACTGTTCCCCATTGCTAAAAGCCTGAGGCCTATTGTTCCTGACTGGCTGAATCCTGAGGCCTACTGTTCCTGACTGGTTGAAGCCTGAGACCTAATGCTGCTGACTGGCTGAGTCCTGAGGCCTGCTGCTCCTGACAGGTTGAAGCCTGAGGCCTACTTCCCGAACTGGCTACAGCCTGAGGCCCACTGTTCCTGACTGGCCACAGCCCGAGGCCTGGTATTCCTGTCAGGCTGGGCCTGAAGCCAAACGACACCTCTATGTTACTCAATCCACTCACGTGGCTCAGACAAATATTTTGGCATTTTCCTTTGCTCAAGACCTGTACGGGAAGGGCGTTAAAGAGGCCACACTGATCGATATGGTGAATGATGGAGCTGAAGACCTGCGCGTAAAGTACGGGATTCTGATCTTCAAAGAATACGTGAGTCATTCTTAACTATGGACGTAATTTACGTCTGAACGTAAATGTCAACTCAGTCGGTGAGAAGGTGGCATGGGGCCCGATGGGCGAGCTAGTCGCTTCACACAATACATTTGCCTATATTCTTATCTGAAGAAGCAGTTCAGTTCTTGGAAGCTGGGTAACGGGAATTGTCTTCCCCGGCAGACAGCTTGTGGAACTCTATCAGAATTCTAGGAGGGCAGACTTGTCAAAGTTCTTGCAGTACCCACCATCGGACACATCCTTGATAAGACATTCTAACATGTTATCTTTTCAATTTCCTGACAGGAAACTGGCAAGGAAGCTTTCATCAAGAGCATCCCAGCGGAGCTGAAACCCTTCGAAGACATACTGGCAAAAAATAATGGGGGGAAGGATTTTCTCGTGGGGAACAAGGTAGAAAATCCAATTATAACCCGTGTCGGGGTAATGTAGAGGGAGCTGGGGTAATGTAGAGGGAGCTCTACACTGTATCTAACCCGTGCTGTACCTGTCCTGGGAGATCTCGATGCTGACACTGGGTATAAAGTGGGGGACACACTGTCAGGGTAATGTAGAGGGAGCTCTACACTGTGTCTAACCCGTGCTGTACCTGTCCTGGGAGAGCTCGATGCTGACACTGGGTATAAAGTGGGGGACACACTGTCAGGGTAATGTAGAGGGAGCTCCAAACTGTGTCTAACCCGTGCTGTACCTGTCCTGGGAGAGCTCGATGCTGACACTGGGTATAAAGTGGGGGACACACTGTCAGGGTAATGTAGAGGGAGCTCTACACTGTATCTAACCCGTGCTGTACCTGTCCTGGGAGAGCTCGATGCTGACACTGGGTATAAAGTGGGGGGGACACTGTCAGGGTAATGTAGAGGGAGCTCTACACTGTATCTAACCCATGCTGTACCTGTCCTGGGAGAGCTCGATGCTGACATTGGGTATAAAGTGGGGACACACTGTCAGGGTAATGTAGAGGGAGCTCTACACTGTATCTAACCCGTAATGTACCTGTCCTGGGAGAGCTCGATGCTGACACTGGGTATAAAGTGGGGGACACACTGTCAGGGTAATGTAGAGGGAGCTCTACCCTGTATCTAACCCGTGCTGTACCTGTCCTGGGAGAGCTCGATGCTGACACTGGGTATAAAGTGGGGGACACACTGTCAGGGTAATGTAGAGGGAGCTCTACACTGTATCTAACCCGTGCTGTACCTGTCCTGGGAGAGCTCGATGCTGACACTGGGTATAAAATGGGGGACACACTGTCAGGGTAATGTAGAGGGAGCTCAACACTGTATCTAACCCGTGCTGTACCTGTCCTGGGAGAGCTCGATGCTGACACTGGGTATAAAGTGGGGGGGACACTGTCAGGGTAATGTAGAGGGAGCTCTACACTGTATCTAACCCGTGCTGTACCTGTCCTGGGAGCGCTCGATGCTGACACTGGGTATAAAGTGGGGGGCACACTGTCAGGGTAATGTAGAGGGAGCTCTACACTGTATCTAACCCGTGCTGTACCTGTCCTGGGAGAGCTCGATGCTGTCACTGGGTATAAAGTGAGGGGGACACTGTCAGGGTAATGTAGAGGGAGCTCTACACTCTATCAGCACCCCCCGACCCCCCCTCCACGCTCCCCGTTATAGACCAACCCCCAGAGGGAAGATTCACCTTTGGTGTATGTTTTCCCAAGTGTTGTGCTGACCCAGAGGTGGGTCAAGGGGTTGGCGCATATTTGAGACGCGCTCAAACTCTATCCCGCCACCGGGATAACAGGTCTACGTCCCTTACACAGCACGCGTGCATGAGGGTCACCTGACCCCCTTCCCCACACTCACACCCACAGAACCCCCGTCTGAGACCCCATCAGAGACGCCTAGCTGAAAGCTGAAGGGCAGTCTGGGCAGTATGGGTGAATGACCACCTGCATTTTCACTTACCCTTCCTTGACATCTGCTGCCTCAGACAAAAAGTGTTTGAAGCAGCAGCCGGTTCAAGTGTCAGAGGACCCGGGTCTCGGACATTTCAAAGGGCTTTAAAACCCTGGAAATGAAAACCTTCCGGTCAATTTCACAATCCGTTGCATTAGCCAGTGATTGATGGTTTTATTACTCCTGAGACAGGTCTCGGTTGATTGATTACCTTTCTTGCACTTCACGCTTGAATACATTCCCATTAGCATACTTTGATGCTGCCCTCAATGTTTATAAGCGCTCTTGTTATGATTGTCAGCTCCTCCCCATATCAAAAGGAGCGAAGTAATTTCACTTCCTCTTTTATCACAGTAGAAAGCACTTAGCTGCTTTTGTCAGCGGGGGTGGGGGAGGAGGGCGGTGCTGCAGGATTTGCATTTTAGGCCTGTCAGGAGAATCCAGGCCATTGTAACATGGGAGCACTCAATGTTGACACTCACTAATCCGCTCCTCTCTCTCTCTCGGTCCATAGATCTCATATGCTGATTATAACCTGGTCGACCTCCTCTCTAACCTTGAGGTGCTGTCTCCGGGATGCCTGAAGGTCACGCCCCTCCTGAAGGCCTACGTGGAGCGTGTCCTCGCCAGGCCTAAACTCAAGGCCTACCTTGAATCCGACGCCCACAAGAAGGTCGTCATCAATGGCAACATGAAGCAGTGAGCGCGAGGGCATGGCGACTGTGAAGAGCGATGTGGGGCCCCGGAGCCAGCCCAAGCTAGGCCTCACGACCTTTGGCACCAGCTTCACGCCATCCAAGCTTATTGACACGGGGGTTGTCACGGTTATTTGTGGACTGAAATAAATTTCCTGGAATAACTTCCATTGTTGCCTGAAGCATTTTTCTCTCACTTTGTCCCTCTTGCACTCATCGAGCATGGTTCCACATGGTACCAGAGTCTTGCTCAAAGAGTCAATCCCCACTCATGGAGCTGGTTGTGAGATAACATCACTCCAGCACTAAGCTCTGACATCAATTGATATCTCTGTAACCTCCTCCAGATCCTACAACCCTCCCTATCTCTGTAACCTCCTCCAGATCCTACAACCCTCCCTATCTCTGTAACCTCCTCCAGCACCTACAACCCTCCTTATCTCTGTAACCTCCTCCAGCCCCTACAACCCTCCCTATCTCTGTAACCTCCTCCAGCCCCTACAACCCTCCCTATCTCTGTAACCTCCTCCAGCCCCTACCACCCTCCCTATCTCTGTAACGTCATCCAGATCCTACAACCCTCCCTATCTCTGTAACCTCCTCCAGATCCTACAACCCTCCCTATCTCTGTAACCTCCTCCAGCCCCTACCACCCTCCCTATCTCTGTAACCTCATCCAGATCCTACAACCCTCCCTATCTCTGTAACCTCCTCCAGATCCTACAACCCTCCCTATCTCTGTAACCTCCTCCAGCCCCTACAACCCTCCCTATCTCTGTAACCTCCTCCAGATCCTAGAACCTTCCCTATCTCAGTAACCTCCTCCAGTCCCTACAGACTTCCCTATCTCTGTGACCTCCTCCAGCCTCTACAAGCCTCCCTATCTCTGTAACCTCCTCCAGCCTCTACAACCCTCCCTAACTCTGTAACCTCCTCCAGTCTGCTACAAGCCTCCCTATCTCTGTAACCTGCTCCAGCCCGTACAACCCTCCCTATCTCTGTAACCTGCTCCAGACCGTACAACCCTCGCTACCTCTGTAACCTGCTCCAGCCTCTTCAACCCTCCCTATCTCTGTAACCTGCTCCAGCCCGTACAACCCTCCCTATCTCTGTAACCTCCTCCAGCTCCTACACCCGCCCTATCTCTGTAACCTCCTCCAGCCCCTAAAACCCTCCCTATCTCTGTAACCTGCTCCAGCCCGTACAACCCTCCCTATCTCTGTAACCTCCTCCAGTCCCTCTAACCCTCCCTATCTCTGTAACCTCCTCCAGCCCCTACAACCCTCCCTATCTCTGTAACCTCCTCCAGCCCCTACAACCCTCCCTATCCCTGTAACCTCCTCCAGTCCCTACAACCCTCCCTATCTCTGTAACCTCCTCCAGCCCCTACAACCCTCCCTATCTCTGAAACCTCCACCAGTCCCTATAACCCTCCCAGTCTCTGTAACCTCCACCAGCCATTACAACCCTCCCTATCCCTGGAACCTCTTCCAGATCCTACAATCCTCCCTATCGCTGTAACCTCCTCCAGCCCCTACAACCCTCCCTATCTCTGTAACCTCCTCCAGCCCCTACAACCCTCCCCATCTCTGTAACCTCCTCCAGCCCCTACACCCCTCCCTATCTCTGTAACCTCCTCCAGCCCCTACAACCCTCCCTATCTCTGTAACCTCCTCCAGCCCCTACAATCCTCCCTATCTCTGTAACCTCCTCCCGCCCCAACAACCCTCCCTATCTCTGTAACCTCCTCCAGCCCCTACAGCCCTCCCGACCTCTCTAACCTCCTCCAGTTCCCACAACCCTCCCTATCTCTGTAACCTCCTCGGCCCCGATAATCCTCCCTATCTCTGTAACCTCCTCCAGTCCCTACAACCCTCCCTATCTCTGTAACCTCCTCCCGACCCGACAACCCTCCCTATCTCTGTAACCTCCTCGGCCCCGATAACCCTCCCTATCTCTGTAACCTCCTCATGTTGATTTCACTGCTGAAGATGCCAAGGTGGAACCTGACGTGATCGATCCCGACATTTATTTTTTGTTTCGCAATGTGGATGAACAGTCGATGAGCTTTTAACCAAAAGAATGAAACATTTATTAAGCAAGATAAGATTAACTAATGCGCTATTCCTTCAGCCCACCTATACCTTTGCAGATATATACAGATTTGCAACGTTAACACAAGTTCCCAACTCTAGCTTATGCTCTAATGGTCTCAGTAACTACACAGTCCACGTGAACCAATCGGTGAAATGTGGCCAAACAATCTGAAACCAAGTGCCAGGTTCTACCCAAAACAACTTCTGTGCATTTCTCATCAAGCCCGCCCCCAACACCCCCCCCCCCCCCCACCCCCAAGACTCTTCTCTCCTTTGAACTCTGGCTTTCATGTGAGGGTTTCTGAACCCCACCAGCAAAGAAAATGCCATGGAATCATCTCCCTAACAAAGCATACCCCGAGATGCCTTCACCAAGAGTCCACTTCCAGGATTTCAACCTCTCCTCTCGGTATTCCCCTGTCTTTTTGATTTGATTTATTATTGTCACATGTGTTAGTAGACAGTGAAAAGTGTTTGTTTCTTGCATGCTGTACAGACAATCCATACCGCACATAGAGAAGGAAGGAGAGACTGCAGAATATAATGTTACAGTTGTAGCAAGTTGTAGAGAAAAAATCAACTTAATACGAGGTGGGTCCATTCAAAAGTCTGATGGCAGCAGGGAAGAAGCTGTTCTTGAGTCGGTTGGTACGTGACCTCAAACTTTGGTATCTTTTTCCTGGCGGAAGGAGGTGGAAGAGAGAATGTCCGGGGTGCGTGAGGGCTTTAATTATGCTGGTTGCCTTTCCGAGGCAGCGGGAATTGTAGACAGAGACGATGGATGGGAGTCTGGTTTGCGTGATGGATTGAGCTACATTCACGACCTTTTGTAGTTTCCTGCGGTCTTGGGCAGGGCAGGCTCCATACCAGGCTGTGATACAACCAGAAAGAATGCTTTCTATGGCGCACCTGTAAAAGTTGGTGAGGTTCATAGCTGACATGCCAAATTTCCTTCGTCTTCTGAGAAAGTTGGTGGGCTTTCGTAACTATAGTGTCGGCATGGGGGGACCAGGACGGGCTGTTGGTGATCTGGACACCTAAAACCTTGAAGCTATCGACCCTCTCTACTTCATTCCCATTGATGTAGACCGGGGCATGTTCTCCATACGCGTCCTGAGGTCGATGACAATCTCCTTCGCTTTGTTGACATTGAGGGAGAGATTATTGTCGTCGCACCAGTTCACCAGGTTCTCTACTTCATTCCTGTCCTCTGTCTCGTCGTTGTTTGAAACCCGACCCACTACGGTGGTGTCATCAGCAAATGTGAAAATCGAGTTGGAGGGGAATTTGGCCACACGGTCATAGGTGTATAAGGAGTATAGTAAGGGGCTGAGGACACAGCCTTGTGGGGCACCGGTGTTGAGGATGATCATGGAGGAGGGGTTGTTGCCTATCCTTACTGATTGTGGCCTGTGGGTTAGAAAGTTCAGGATCCAGTCGCAGAGGGAGGAGCCGAGGCCCAGGCCACGGAGTTCGGAGATGAGTTTCGTAGGAATGATGGTGTTGAAGGCTGAGCTGTAGTCGATAAATAGGAGTCTGACATAGGTGTCTTTGTTATCGAGGTGTTCCAGGGTAGAGTGCAGGGCCAGGGAGATGGCGTCTGCTGTGGACCTGTTGCAGCGGTAGGCGAACTGTAGTGGATCAAGGCAATCCGGGAGGCTGGAGTTGATTCGTGCCATGACTAACCTTTCGAAGCACTTCATGATGATGGATGTCAGAGCCACTGGACGATAGTCATTAAGGCACGCTGCTTGACTTTGTTTTGGTACAGGGGTGATGGCCGTCTTCTTGAAGCAGATAGGGACCTCAGATTGTCCTCGACCGTCACGTGCATTCAAGCTTCCACACAAAGGCCCAGCTGTCATGTCACGCCAGTGGGACATTATTGCTTCCCAGGTTGTACGATGGCACCACCGATTTTTAAAAATATATATATTTATTAAAGTTTTTTAACACAATTTTTCTCCCTTACAAATAACGCCCCCCCCCCCACCCCGTAACAAAAAACACACGAGAAATCGCGCAGAGCAAGATATATACATGGCAAAATGATATATTTACACAGCTTTGTACACTGGCTTCCCGTACGTGCCAGTTTCCCCAACCCTTCATGTTATCTCTTGCTCATCCACCCTCCCAGGACGTCCCCTCCACCCCCCCCCCCCAAAGGTTGCTGCTGCTGCTGTCCGACCTTCCTCTAACGCTCCGCGAGGTAGTCTAGGAACGGTTGCCCCCGCCTGTAGAACCCCTGCGCAGACCCTCTCAAGGCGAACTTAATCCTCTCCAGCTTTATGAACCCAGCCATATCGTTTATCCAGGCCTCCAGGCTGGGGGGCTTCGCCTCCTTCCACATTAGCAAGATCCTTCGCCGGGCTACTAGGGACGCAAAGGCCAGAATGCCAGCCTCTTTCGCCTCCTGCACTCCCGGTTCGTCCACTACTCCAAATATTGCTCGTCCCCAGCTTGGCTTGACCCGGACTTTCACCACCTGAGATATTGCTCCCGCCACTCCTCTCCAGAACCCCTCCAGTGCCGGGCATGACCAAAACATATGGACATGGTTCGCCGGGCTCCCTGAGCACCTTCCACATCTGTCCTCTACCCCAAAGAACCTACTCAACCTCGCCCCCGTCAAGTGCGCTCTGTGGCCCACCTTAAATTGTATCAGGCTGAGCCTGGCACACGAGGAGGAGGAATGAACCCTACCCAGGGCATCAGCCCACAGACCTTCCTCGATCCCCTCCCCCAGCTCCTCCTCCCATTTACCCTTCAACTCTTCTACCAGCGCTTCCCCCTCTTCTTTCAACTCCTGGTGTATTTCCGACACCTTGCCCTCCCCGACCCATACCCCCGAGATCACCCTATCTTGAACTTCTTGTGCCGGGAGCAACGGGAATTCCCTCACCTGTCGCCTCACAAAAGCCCTCACCTGCATATATCTAAAGGCATTTCCCGGGGGGTAACTCAAACTTCTCCTCCAGTGCCCCTAGGCTCGCAAACGTCCCGTCGATGAACAGGTCCCCCATTCTTCCAATCCCCGCCCGATGCCAACTCTGGAACACCCCGTCCATCTTCCCCGGGACAAACCGGTGGTTACCCCTGATCGGGGACCACACCGATGCTCCCATTGCACCCCGGTGCCGTCTCCACTGGCCCCAGATCCTTAGCGTTGCTGCCACCACCGGGCTCGTGGTATACTTTGTCGGCGAGAGCGGCAGCGGTGCCGTCACCAACGCCCCCAGGCTCGTTCCTTTACAGGACGCCATCTCCATCCTCTTCCATGCCGCCCCCTCTCCCTCCATAACCCACTTGCGGCTCATCGCCACATTTGCTGCCCAGTAGTAGCTCCCCAGGTTTGGCAGCGCCAACCCTCCTCGGTCCCTACTGAGTTCCAGGAACCCTCTCCTTACTCTCGGGGTCTTATTCGCCCACACAAACCCCATAATACTCCTGCCTACTCTCTTAAAAAAGGCCTTAGTGATCACGATGGGAAGGCACTGAAACACAAACAGAAACCTCGGAAGGACCACCATTTTGACCGACTGCACTCTACCCGCCAGCGAGAACGGTAACATGTCCCATCTTTCGAAATCCTCCTCCATTTGCTCCACCAACCTCGTCAGATTCAGTTTATGTAGGGTCTGTGGTGTTGGGCGTTCTGACACACAGATGAGCCAACACGGTTGTATTTGGTACAACGCTGTTTTATTCAAACTTACTATCTACAGTTTTGTCTTGATACTCTGCACGTGGGGACTCCCTGTCTGTGATGTTAAAACAGGTCTTGCCGTTGTCCTTGTCCCTAGATCTACTGCCCACCAGGTGTCGTGTTTGTCCTTTTATACTGTCCCTGTCCTTGTCTGTGATTGGCTGTGGTGTTGTGTGCTCTGATTTGTCTGTTGGTGTGTCCATCATGATGTGTGTGTTTGAATATCATGACATCCCCCCTTTTTACAAAGATATGTGCCTACGTGGTAATAAATATAATCGTGTCGTGAGTGCATCTAAGAGTGTGTGTGTGTGTTGTGTACAGCGTGTGTATATGATGTAACTATTTACATGGGGCGATGTCGGGTGCGTCACATCAACAAGGTTGTACCATAACAGAACATGAATGCGAAAAAAAACTTTGAACAGTGGTCCGGTCAAACGATATCTGGAACGATAAACAACAACAGGTTATAATACAGAAGTGTGTAACTTGTTAGACATATGAACGGTGTTATAAGTCCAGTCTAATGGGCTTGCGACGAGTTCGGGTTGACCGCCTCAAGGGTGGGTCAAGAACCACCGGCTGGTGTGCGAGCCTGGCCACGGGTGGCGATGGAAGGGGCGTGATCTGCGGCAGCTCCACAAAGTCATCCTCGGAAGCCTGTTGAGGATCTGGCGTGTGCGTACTGTGTGGCTGCGAGCGTGGAAGTCGGCGAAGGGCGCGCCGATTGCGGCGACGCACTGAACCATCCGGCATGCGTATCAGGAACGAGCGGGGAGCCACACGTCGGAGAACTTCGGCCGGTGCTGACCAGCCACCATGCGGTAGATGGGTGCGGACTTTGTCTCCGGAGGACAGGGGGGGGCAGGTCCGTCGCTCGTGTGTCGCACAGACTCTTCTGGCAATCACGCTGCATTTGCATCTTACGAAGAACCGTCTCATGGTCCGTTGTTGGTGCCAGGATGGATGGTACCGTCGTCCTGAGGGAGCGACCCATCAGGAGCTGCACTGGCGAGAGACCCGTGGATAGCGGGGCCGATCGATAGGCCAGCAAGGCGAGGTTAAAGTCCGATCCGGCAGCAGCCGCCTTGCAGAGGAGCCGCTTGGCAATGTGGACGCCCTTCTCCGCCTTTCCATTGGACTGGGGGTGCAGAGGGCTGGACGTCACATGAGTGAAACCATACGAAGCAGCAAAGGACGACCATTCACGGCTGGCGAAACAGGGTCCATTGTCTGACATGACCGCCCTTGGAATGCCATGGCGAGCAAATGTTTCCTTGCAGGCCCCAATGACTGCGGACGACGTCAGATCATGGAGAGGCATGACTTCCGGGTAGTTTGAGAAGTAATCTATAATAATGATGTAATCTCTGCCGAGCGCGTGAAATAGGTCAACACCCACCTTCGCCCAGGGGGACGTCACCAACTCATGTGGTAGAAGCGTCTCCGGAGGTTGCGCCGGCTGAAACCTCTGACAGGTTGTGCCGTTGAGCACCATGTTGGCTATGTCTTCATTAATACCCGGCCAATATACCGCCTCTCGGGCCCTCCGTCTGCATTTCCCGACTCCTAGGTGGCCTTCGTTTTGCACTGAGTGCTGAATTTGGTGCTTTTTGAGTGCTATAGTAAGAGTTTGGTGACCGAGGGAGTTAGGTGAGGAGGGAGTAAGGTGCTCCTTTCATTTTGTTTCCGACATTTCCGCAAAGAGTGCGAAGAGAGCCAGGAGTTTACAGAAAGTGTAGCTGACTGGGAGCAGAGTCGGAGGGCGGAGATCTAGTTAGTCCACACAGCAGCTATATTCTGTCAGGTAAGAAGGGATGGAGGCTAGGCCAGTTGCATGCTCCTCCTGTAGGATGTGGGTGGTGAGGGATACCACCGGTGCCCCCACTGACTATACCTGCGGGAAGTGCACCCAACTTCAGCTCCTCAAAGACCGTGTTAGGGAACTGGAGCTGAAGCTGGATGAACTTCGGATCATCCGGGAGGCAGAGGGGGTGATTGAGAAGAGTTACAAGGAGGTAACCACACCCAAGGTACAGGACAAGAATAGCTGGGTTACAGTCAGGGGGAAAAAAACAAACAGGCAGACAGTGCAGGGATCCCTCGTGGCCGTTCCCCTTCAAAACAAGTATACCGTTTTGGATGCTGTTGGGGGGGATGACCTACCGGGGGAAGGCCCTAGCGGCCAGGTCTCTGGCACTGAGTCTGGCTCTGGGGCTCAGAAGGGAAGGGGGGAGAATAGAAAAGCAATAGTTGTAGGAGATTCAATGGTTAGGGGAATAGATAGAAGATTCTGTGGTCGCGAGCGAGACTCCCGGAAGGTATGTTGCCTCCCGGGTGCCAGGCCAGGGATGTCTCGGATCGTGTCTTCAGGATCCTTAAGGGGGAGGGTGAGCAGCCAGAAGTCGTGGTGCACATTGGTACCAACGACATAGGTAGGAAAAGGGGTGTGGAGGTAATAAACAAGTTTAGGGAGTTAGGCTGGAAGTTAAAAGCCAGGACAGACAGAGTTGTCATCTCTGGTTTGTTGCCGGTGCCACGTGATAGCGAGGCTAGGAATAGGGAGAGAGTGCAGTTGAACACGTGGCTGCAGGAATGGTGTAGGAGGGAGGTCTTCAGGTATTTGGATAATTGGAGCGCATTCTGGGGAAGGTGGGACCTGTACAAGCAGGACGGGTTGCATCTGAACCAGAGGGGCACCAATATCCTGGGAGGGAGGTTTTCTAGTACTCTTCGGGAGGGTTTAAACTAATTTGGCAGGGGAATGGAAACCGGATTTGTAGTCCAGCAACTAAGGTAGCCGATATTCAGGACGCCAAAGCATGTAGTGAGGCAGTGGGGAAGGGAACACTGGCAAAGGAGAGTACTTGCAGACACGGAGATGGGTTGAAGTGTGTATACTTCAACGCAAGAAGCATCAGGAATAAGGTGGGTGAACTTAAGGCATGGATCGGTACTTGGGACTACGATGTGGTGGCCATCACGGAAACTTGGATAGAAGAGGGGCAGGAATGGTTGTTGGAGGTCCCTGGTTATAGATGTTTCAATAAGATTAGGGAGGGTGGTAAAAGAGGTGGGGGGGTGGCATTATTAATTAGAGATAATATAACAGCTGCAGAAAGGCAGTTCGAGGAGTATCACCCTATTGAGGTAGTATGGGTTGAAGTCAGAAATAGGAAAGGAGCAGTCACCTTGTTAGGAGTTTTCTATAGGCCCCCCAATAGTAGCAGAGATGTGGAGGAACAGATTGGGAAACAGATTTTGGAAAGGTGCAGAAGTCATAGGGTAGTAGTCATGGGCGACTTTAACTTCCCAAATATTGAGTGGAAACTCTTTAGATCAAATAGTTTGGATGGGGTGGTGTTTGTGCAGTGTGTCCAGGAAGCTTTTCTAACACAGTATGTAGATTGTCCGACCAGAGGAGGGGCAATATTGGATTTAGTACTGGGTAATGAACCAGGGCAAGTGATAGATTTGTTAGTGGGGGAGCATTTTGGAGATAGTGACCACAATTCTGTGACTTTCACTTTAGTAATGGAGAGGGATAGGTACGTGCAACAGGGCAAGGTTTACAATTGGGGGAAGGGTAAATACGATGTTGTCAGACAAGAATTGAAGTGCATAAGTTGGGAACATAGGCTGTCAGGGAAGGACACAAGTGAAATGTGGAACTTGTTCAAGGAACAGGTGCTACGTGTCCTTGATATGCATGTCCCTGTCAGGCAGGGAAGAGATGGTCGAGTGAGGGAACCATGGTTGACAAGAGAGGTTGAATGTCTTGTTAAGAGGAAAAAGGAGACTTATGTCAGGCTGAGGAAACAAGGTTCAGACAGGGCATTGGAGGGATACAAGATAGCCAGGAGGGAACTGAAGAAAGGGATTAGGAGAGCTAAGAGAGGGCATGAACAATCTTTGGCGGGTAGGATCAAGGAAAACCCCAAGGCCTTTTACACATATGTGAGAAATATGAGAATGACTAGAGCGAGGGTAGGTCCGATCAAGGACAGTAGCGGGAGATTGTGTATTGAGTCTGAAGAGATAGGAGAGGTCTTGAACGAGTACTTTTCTTCTGTATTTACAAATGAAGGGGCGATATTGTTGGAGAGGACAGTGTGAAACAGATTGGTAAGCTCGAGGAAATACTTGTTAGGAAGGAAGATGTGTTGGGCATTTTGAAAAACTTGAGGATAGACAAGTCCCCCGGGCCTGACGGGATATATCCAAGGATTCTATGGGAAGCAAGAGATGAAATTGCAGAGCCGTTGGCAATGATCTTTTCTTCCTCACTGTCAACAGGGGTGGTACCAGGGGATTGGAGAGTGGCGAATGTCGTGCCCCTGTTCAAAAAAGCGACTAGGGATAACCCTGGGAATTACAGGCCAGTTAGTCTTACTTCGGTGGTAGGCAAAGTAATGGAAAGGGTACTTAAGGATAGGATTTCTGAGCATCTGGAAAGACACTGCTTGATTAGGGATAGTCAGCACGGATTTGTGAGGGGTAGGTCTTGCCTTACAAGTCTTATTGAATTCTTTGAGGAGGTGACCAAGCATGTGGGTGAAGGTAAAGCAGTGGATGTAGTGTACATGAATTTTAGTAAGGCATTTGATAAGGTTCCCCATGGTAGGCTTATGCAGAAAGTAAGGAAGCATGGGATAGTGGGAAATTTGGCCAGTTGGATAACGAACTGGCTAACCGATAGAAGTCAGAGAGTGGTGGTGGATGGTAAATATTCAGCCTGGATCCCAGTTACCAGTGGCGTACCGCAGGGATCAGTTCTGGGTCCTCTGCTGTTTGTGATTTTCATTAATGACTTGGATGAGGGAGTTGAAGGGTGGGTCAGTAAATTTGCAGACGATACGAAGATTGGTGGAGTTGTGGATAGTGAGGAGGGCTGTTGTCAGCTGCAAAGAGACATAGATAGGATGCAGAGCTGGGCTGAGAAGTGGCAGATGGAGTTTAACCCTGAAAAGTGTGAGGTTGTCCATTTTGGAAGGACAAATATGAATGCGGAATACAGGGTTAACGGTAGAGTTCTTGGCAATGTGGAGGAGCAGAGAGATCTTGGGGTCTATGTTCATACATCTTTGAAAGTTGCCACTCAAGTGGATAGAGCTGTGAAGAAGGCCTATGGTGTGCTCGCGTTCATTAACAGAGGGATTGAATTTAAGAGCCGTGAGGTGATGATGCAGCTGTACAAAACTTTGGTAAGGCCACATTTGGAGTACTGTGTACAGTTCTGGTCGCCTCATTTTAGGAAGGATGTGGAAGCTTTGGAAAAGGTGCAAAGAAGATTTACCAGGATGTTGCCTGGAATGGAGAGTAGGTCTTACGAGGAAAGGTTGAGGGTTCTTGGCCTTTTCTCATTAGAACGGAGAAGGATGAGGGGCGACTTGATAGAGGTTTATAAGATGATCAGGGGAATAGATAGAGTAGACAGTCAGAGACTTTTTCCCCGGGTGGAACAAACCATTACAAGGGGACATAAATTTAAGGTGAAAGGTGGAAGATATAGGAGGGATATCAGAGGTAGGTTCTTTACCCAGAGAGTAGTGGGGGCATGGAATGCACTGCCTGTGGAAGTAGTTGAGTCGGAAACATTAGGGACCTTCAAGCAGCTATTGGATAGGTACATGGATTACGGTAAAATGATATAGTGTAGATTTATTTGTTCTTAAGGGCAGCACGGTAGCATTGTGGATAGCACAATGCTTCACAGCTCCAGGGTCCCAGGTTCGATTCCGGCTTGGGTCACTGTCTGTGCGGAGTCTGCACGTCCTCCCCGTGTCTGCGTGGGTTTCCTCCGGGTGCTCCGGTTTCCTCCCACAGTCCAAAGATGTGCAGGTTAGGTGAATTGGCCAATGATAAATTGCCCTTAGTGTCCAAAATTGCCCTTGGTGTTGGGTGGAGGTGTTGAGTTTGGGTAGGGTGCTCTTTCCAGGAGCCGGTGCAGACTCAAAGGGCCGAATGGCCTCCTTCTGCACTGTAAATTCAATGATAATCTATGATAAATCTAGGACAAAGGTTCGGCACAACATCGTGGGCCGAAGGGCCTGTTCTGTGCTGTATTTTCTATGTTCTATGTTCTATGTTCGTGTAGTTGATTAAGAATCATCTGGCGCATGCTGTGCGGAATGACAATCCTGTCTAATTTCATAAGGACCCCGTCTATGTTGGTAAGGTCATCTCGCACATTATAAAACTGGGGGCACTGCCCTTTGAGCCACCCTTCCGTCATGTGGCGCATCACTCGCTGTAGAAGGGGGTCAGTCGCTGTCTCTGCGCGTATGTGGGCCAGACTTGGGTCATCAGCCGGCAGATTTGCTGCTGTCAGAGTAACGTGTGCCTCAATTTGACGCACGAACCCATCCGCATCTGGTGGTGTGCTCACTGCTCGGGACAGCAGTGTCCGCACGATGAGATCCTTCCCCGGAGTGTAGGTCAGTTCGAAATCATACCTCCTGAGTTTAAGTAAGATGCGCTGGAGGTGAGGGGTCATGTCGTTCAGGTCCTTGTTTATTATGTTGACCAGGGGGCGGTGGTCAGTTTTGACCGTGAATCGTGGAAGACCATATACATAATCGAGGAACTTGTCCAATCCGGTTAACAAGCCCAGGCATTCCTTTTCTATTTGCACGTAGCGCTGTTCCGTAGGGGTCATGGCTCGTGAGGCATATGCAACCGGGGCCCTTGACGACGTGCTGTCTTTTTGCAGGAGTACCGCTCCAATACCAGATTGGCTGGCGTCTGTTGAGATTTTTGTGGGGCGAGCTATGTCGAAGAACGCCAACACTGGTGCTGTGACCAGTTTGTGCTTGAGCTCCTCCCATGTTGCCATTAGAATTCTGTTGATTTCTTCACGAGATGGCGCATAGCCGTTGTATGAGAAGCCAGGTTGGGAATGAAATTCCCAAGGAAGTTGACCATGCCCAAGAATCTTAGGACAGCCTTCTTGTCAGCCGGCCGTGGCATGGCTGTGATGGCGCTAACTTTGTCTGCATCGGGACGGACCCCTGACCGTGAGATGTGGTCCCCGAGGATCTTCAGCTCAGTCTGGCCAAAGGCACACTTGGCGCGGTTGAGACGCAGGCCATTTTGTCGTATGCGGGTGAAGACACGTCGTAGACGATGCATGTGTTCCTGCGGAGTGGTGGACCAGATGATGATATCGTCCACATATACACGTACCCCTTCGATGCCTTCCATCATCTGCTCCATGATTCGGTGGAAAACCTCAGATGCTGAAATGATGCCGAATGGCATCCGGTTGTAGCAGAATCTGCCAAAAGGGGTGTTGAATGTGCATAGTCTTCGGCTGGCCGGGTCCAATTGGATCTGCCAAAATCCTTTGGACGCATCCAGTTTGGTAAATATTTTGGCTTGCGCCATCTCGCTGGTGAGGTCCTCTCGTTTCGGGATGGGATAGTGTTCCCGCATGATGTTGTTATTCAGATCTTTAGGATCTATGCATATGCGGAGCTCGCCAGAGGGCTTTTTTACACAGGCCATGGAGCTGACCCATGGCGTGGGCTCCGTGACCCTGGATAGGACCCCTTGGTCCTGGAGATCCTGCAGCTGCAACTTGAGGCGGTCTTTGAGTGGCGCAGGAACCCTGCGAGGTGCGTGAACGACCGGGATGGCGTCCGGTTTGAGGCGAATCTTGTACGTGTATGGCAATGTCCCCATGCCTTCAAATACCTCCTGGTTGTGAGCAAGGAGGGAATGGAGATTTGCGTGGAACTCAGCATCCGGGAAGTCGGATATCTCATCTGGAGAGAGAGAGACATAATGCGCTGTACCAGGTGAAGGACCTTACACGCCTGTGCACCCAGTAACGAATCTTTTGATGAGCCAACAACTTCGAAGGGGAGTGTGGCCGTGTGAGTCTTGTGAGTTATCTGTAGCTGGCAAGAACCCATGGACGGGATGACGTTCCCGTTATAATCAACCATCTTGAGCCGGGATGGCGTGATGGGTGGTTTGACCTTCATGGCCTGGAATGCAGAATATGCAATCAGGTTGGCGGATGCGCCGGTGTCCAGACGGAAGGTGACGCGCGATCGGTGACCGTCAGGGTGGCACACCACTCATCGGCTGGATTGATGGCATTGACCTTGTTGACATCGATGACGGAAACGCGGAAGGCATCCTGGTCATCTGCATCATTTAGCTGGAAGTCTTGATGCGTGGGCTGGACGGTCCTGACTTGTCTGCGAGGTTGTCGGAGATGTGCAGGATCCATGGGTTGAACCGCACGACAGCGGGCAGCATAGTGGCCCATCTTGCCACATCTGAGGCACTGTCGGTTTTTAGCAGGACATTGCCCTTTTAAGTGTACAGCTCCACAGTTGCCGCACGTCATGACGTCACAGCGTTCGTTGTGCCACTGCGCATGCGCAGTGCGATCTTGCATTGGGCGCGCCTGCGCGGTGCGTCCCTCGATGTGGCCGTTGGTTTTGGCGCGCACAGGCGCGGGAGACCGCGAAAAGCGTGGGAAGCGGCCGCTCTCGTCGGGGCCGCGGGTCGGGAGATAATCGACGGCCTGGATGTGTTCACCGTCGTGGGCGGCCTGGCTTGCCGATTCGACGGCTGGGGACCCCCTCCGTGCCAATTCAGACGCCTGAGATCGGGCAAAACGGCTGGTTGCATTCTCGCGGAGGACACAGGCTTCCACTGCAGACGCTAAGGTGAGGCTTTTTATTTTAAGAAGCTGCTGGCGTAGGCCACTGGAGGCAACACCAAAAACAATCTGGTCCCTGATCATGGACTCTGTGGTGCTGCCGTAACCGCAGGACTGCGCTAGAATTCGGAGGTGCGTCAAAAAGGGTTGAAAAAGCTCCTCCTTACCTTGCAGGCGTTGCTGAAAGAGGAATCTTTCAAAACTTTCATTCACTTCAACCTTAAAGTGCTGGTCCAGTTTGAGGATGACCGTGTATTACTTGGATTGGTTTGCCCCTTCTTCGAACACCAGTGAGTTGAAGACGTCGAGGGCGTGCTGCCCTGCGTAGAAGAGGAGCATTGCAATCTTCGTTTCGTCCGAGGCACTCTGTTTTTCGTTGGCTCGGATGTACAGGTCAAATCGCTGCCTGAAGAGCTTCCAATTGGTACCAAGGTTCCCCGCGACTTGCAACGGTTGCGGTTTATTGGTGAGGTCCATGTCCAGAATGGCAGGTATCGATCCACTCCTGTACCATGTGGTGTTGGGCGTTCTGGCACACAGGTGAGCCAACACAGTTGTGTTTGGTACAACGCTGTTTTATCCAAACTTACTATCTACAGTATTGTCTTGATACTCTGCACGTGGGGACTCCCTGTCTGTGATGTTAAAACAGGTCTCGTCCCCAGATCTACTGCCCACCAGGTGTCGTGTTTGTCCTTTTATACTGTCCCTGTCCTTGTCTGTGATTGGTTGTGGTGTTGTGTGTGCTGATTTGTCTGTTGGTGTGTCCATCATGATGTGTGTGTTTGAATATCATGACAGGGTCCCCCAACTCCTGGCTATCTGGATCCCCAGAAACCGAAAGCTCCCCTCCGCCCTCCTCAGCGGTATCCCTCTTTCTTGGTCCCCCGCCTGTAATACAAAGAGCTCACTCTTCCCTACATTGAGCTTATAGCCCGAAAACTCCCCAAACTCCCTTAGAGTCTGCATGACCTCCACCATCCCCTCCATTGGAACCGCCACGTACAGCAACAGGTCATCCGCATATAGCGACACCCGATGCTCTTCTCCCCCTCGGACCACCCCCCTCCATTTATTAGACTCCCTCAATGACATGGCCAATGGTTCGATCGCCAATGCAAACAACAGGGGGGACAGGGGGCACCCCTGCCTTGTCACTCGGTACAGTCGAAAGTACTCCGACCTCCGCCGGTTCGTCACTACACTCGCCATCGGGGCTCTGTAAAGGAGCTTAACCCAACTGATAAACCCTCCCCCGAACCCAAACCTACGCAGCACCTCCCAGAGGTACTCCCACTCTACTCGGTCCAAGGCCTTCTCCGCGTCCATAGCTGCCACTATCTCCGCCTTTCCCTCCTCCGATGGCATCATTATCACGTTTAAGAGCCGCCGCACATTGGTGTTTAGTTGCCTGCCCTTTACAAATCCCGTCTGGTCCTGGTGGATTACCCCCGGGTCACAGTCCCAAATCCTCGTGGCCAGCACTTTTGCCAGCAACTTTGCATCCACATTGAGGAGCGAGATCGGCCTGTACGATCCAAATTGCAGTGGGTCCTTGTCCCGCTTTAGGATCAAAGAAATTGTCGCTTCCGACATTGTGGGGGGCAGGGTCCCCACCCCTCTTGCCTCATTAAAGGTCCTCACCAGTAGCGGGGCCAACAGGTCTGCATACTTCCTGTAGAACTCCACCGGGAATCCGTCCGGTCCCGGGGCCTTCCCCGCCTGCATGCTCCCCAAACCCTTGCTCAGCTCCTCCAACCCAATTTGTGCCCCCAAACCAGCCACCTCTTGCTCCTCCACCCTCGGGAATCTCAGTTGGTCCAGGAATCGTCTCATCCCCTCTTCCCCCACTGGGGACTGGGATCTGTACAGCTCTTCATAAAAGGCCTTGAATACCTCGTTTATTTTCGTCACACTCCAAACCGTGGCTCCCCTTCCATCTTTGACTCCCCCTATTTCCCTCGCTGCCATCCTCTTACGGAGCTGGTGTGCCAGCATCCGACTAGCCTTTTCCCCGTACTCGTAGGTCGTCCCCTGCGCCTTCCTCCACTGTGTCTCCGCCTTCCCTGTGGTCAACAGGTCAAACTCCGTCTGGAGCCGCCGTCTTTCCCCAAGTAATCTTTCCTCCGGGGCCTCTGCGTATCTCCTGTCCACTCTCAAAATCTCCCCCACTAACCTCTCCCTTTCCATGCCCTCTGTCTTCTCCCTATGAGCCCTAATGGAAATTAACTCTCCCCTGATCACCGCCTTCAACGCCTCCCATACCACCCCCACCCGCACCTCCCCGTTGTCGTTGGCCTCCAAGTACCTTTCGATACACCCCCTCACCTTCCCACACACCACCTCATCTGCTAGCAGTCCCACATCCAGCCGCCACAACGGGCGTTGGTCCCTCTCCTCTCCCAGCTCCAGTTCCACCCAGTGCGGGGCATGGTCCGAAGCGGCTATGGCCGAATACTCCGTCCCCTCCACCCTCGGGATGAGCGCCCTACCCAGAACAAAGAAATCTATCCGGGAGTAGGCTTTGTGTACATGGGAGAAGAAAGAAAATTCCCTGGCCTGCGGCCTTGCAAACCGCCATGGGTCCACTCCCCCCATCTGATCCATAAACCCCCGAAGTACCTTGGCCGCCGCCGGCCTCTTTCCAGTCCTTGATTTGGAGCAGTCCAGTGCTGGGTCCAACACTGTATTGAAGTCCCCTCCCATTATCAGGCCTCCTATCTCCAGGTCCGGAATGCGCCCCAACATGCGCTTCATGAATCCAGCATCATCCCAGTTCGGGGTGTGTACGTTTACCAACACCACCCACGTCCCTTGCAACCTACCGCTCACCATTACATATCGCCCTCCATTGTCCGCTACAATAGTCTTGGCCTCAAATGACACCCGCATTCCCACCAATATTGCCACCCTTCTGTTCTTCGCGTCCAGAGTGAAATACCTGTCCTACCCATCCCTTTCTTAGCCTGACCTGGTCCGCCACCTTCAGGTGAGTCTCTTGGAGCATGACCACGTCCGCCTTCAATCCCTTTAAGTGCGCGAACACTCGAGCCCGCTTCACCGGCCCATTCAGGCCCCTCACATTCCACGTTATCAGCCGGATTGGAGGGGGTCTCACCCCCCCCCCCCCCCCCCACGCCCCGCCGACTAGCCATCCCCTTTTCTGGGCCAGTCCCGTGTCCACGCCTCCCTCACCCTCCAGTCCCCCAGAGGGGGGACCCCCGTCCCGACCACCTCTTCTGTGTCCCATTCCCTTTCGGCCAGTGCAGCAGCAACCCTTTCCCCCCCCCTTCCCCCCCCTCCCCTCCCCCCCGCTAGACCCCTCTCTAGCTTTTTTGCTCCCCCCATGTCACTCCCGTAAGTCAGCTGACGCCTGCTGACCCCGGCTTCCCCCGCCGTCCCATTGACCTCCCCGCGTGGGAGTCTCCCAATCCAGATGCATTCCTTCGTTCCCCTTCCCGCCTTTCCAAAGCCCGCTCCGCCCCCTCTGGCGCAGCTCCTGTCGCGGCCTTGTCTCTCTCCCCCAGCCCATGTAACATTTCCTGCGCGTGATTGACCCCCCTATATACAACAACCATCACACATCAAACCCCAAAACATCCCCCCCACCCTCACAAACCCTCAGTTAGAGTCCAACTTTTCGGCTTGTACAAAGGTCCACGCCTCTTCAGGCGTTTCGAAGTAATAGTGTTGGCCCGTGTATGTGACCCACAGTCGCGCTGGCTGCAACATTCCGAATTTCACTTCTTTCCGGTACAACGCCGCTTTGGCCCGGTTGAAACCCACTCTCCGCTTTGCAACCTCCGTGCTCCAGTCCGGGTATATTCGGATCTCCGCATTGTCCCACTTGCTGCTCCGCTCCTTCTTGGCCCATCTCAGGACCCACTCTCTGTCCGTGAACCGGTGGAACCTCACCACCATCGCCCTTGGCGGTTCATTTGCCTGGGGCTTCCTCGCCAGCACCCGATGTGCCCCGTCCAACTCCAGCGGCCTCGAAGGGGCCTTCGTGCCCATCATCGCCTCGAGCATCGTGCTCGCGTATGCCCCGGCATCAGCCCCCTCCACTCCCTCAGGGAGACCCAGGATTCGCAGATTCTTTCTCCTCGACCTGTTCTCCAGGTCTTCGAGTCTTCCCGCCCACCTCTTGTGTCGCGCCTCGTTCTGCTCCACTCTCACCGCCAGGCCCACGAGCTCGTCCTCGTTCTGACTGACTCTTTTCTGTACCTCCTGGATCTTAACCTCGTGGGCCTTCTGGGAGATCCCGAGTCCTTCAATTGCCGAAAGCATAGGCGCCAACATCTCCTTGCGCATCTCCTCGCGCTGCTCCTCGAAGCAGCGCTTGATGAACTCCTGCAGCTCCCCTTTGTCCCTGGCCGCCGCCATTTTGTTTTCTTCCCCTCGCTTCTCCCGTTGCTCCAGTGCCGTTCCTTTGGCCGTTACACTTCTGGTCCGTTTCATAGAAGTTGGAGGGGGACCTCTCTCTTCCCTTCCCCACGGGCTGCGTCAAATTTTTTTTTTAAAAGTTCCGTTGGGGCTCCTCTAACGAGCCCGAAAGTCCGTGGTAGCGGGAGCTGCCGAATCGTGCGGCTTAGCTCCGCAAAGCCGCAACCGGAAGTCGAGAGGGAATCCTTTTGGCAGTGTTCGCTTCACCAGTCTGCCCCAAAAAGTCTATGGAAACTCCTGAAAAAGGTCTGGGAGTCCGTTCCAGACGGGAGCTGCCGAATGCGCGACCTACTCCTCCATGGCCGCCACCGGAAGCCTCGTCCCCGCTTCTTCAATGGCCTTGGTAGATCTTTGCACAGTTGTTCCCTCTGCTGCTAGAAGTCACTTTTGATAGTCAAGTCAGATTGCAGCTTTAAGCTTGCCCTTCCCCCGCCTGCATGCTGGAAGAGGCCCTGTTTATCCTGCAGCCAAATCTTTTACTGTTTCTGCCGGGACTGGTAGCCAAAAGACATAACATTCCTGGGGGACGCTGTCAGGGGGATGCTGCAGTCTTCTTCCCACACCGGGAAATGTAAAAGAGCCCAAAAGTCCGTTCCAAGCGGGAGCTACCGAATATGCGACCTACCTCTGCATAGCCGCACCCGGAAGGCCGCATCACCGATTTTTTGATCACTTGAGAGATGGGGCATCTCACAAGCAGCTAACTCTACATCTGGCTTCTGAAGTTGTCCCTCTACACCCTACTTAATCCTTACCGGACAGGAGCTCCGCCTGAGGCCTTCCTCTCTCCCATTTCCCTACCTTGAGACGTTTTGTTCCTTAGATCGGGACTGCTGATCCTGTCTCTCCGTAATGTCCTGCGATTTCCGGCGGTGACTGTGGAATGCGCTTTGCCTCTGGGCTACCTTGTACCAAACTGTTTCTAAATGCCCTTGCTGTCTCAATATGGGAATCTCGTTACTAAGCAACAGCTCAGATTGTTTTTTTTACCCATTAAGTGCTTTTATGTCGTAAAACCTAATTAGAATGCAGGCACCGAAACCCACTTTCAGCGTAAGAAAGAATATTGTATACAGGAGCATGTTGAGGACTATTCAGCCCCGACCCCAGCCGGTTACACAGGAACAGGAGGAGGCCACATTGAGCCCCTTCTCCAGCCTGTTACACAGGAACAGGAGGAGGCCCCATTCAGCCCCTTCTCCAGCCTGTTACACAGGAACAGGAGGAGGCCCCATTCAGACCCTTCTCCAGCCGGTTACAAAGGAACAGGAGGAGGCCCCATTCAGCCCCTTCTCCAGCCTGTTACACAGGAACAGGAGGAGGCCCCATTCAGCCCCTTCTCCAGCCTGTTACACAGGAACAGGAGGAGGCCCCATTCAGCCCCTTCTCCAGCCTGTTACACAGGAACAGGAGGAGGCCCCATTCAGCCCCTTCTCCAGCCCGTTACACAGGAACAGGAGGAGGCCCCATTCAGCCCCTTCTCCAGCCTGTTACACAGGAACAGGAGGAGGCCCCATTCACCCCCTTCTCCAGCCTGTTACACAGGAACAGGAGGAGGCCCCATTCAGCCCCTTCTCCAGCCCGTTACAAAGGAACAGGAGGAGGCCCCGTTCAGTCCCTTCTCCAGCCTGTCACACAGGAACAGGAGGAGGTCCCATTCAGCCCCTTCTCCAGCCTGTTACACAGGAACAGGAGGAGGCCCCATTCAGCCCCTTCTCCAACCTGTTACACAGGAACAGAAGGAGGCCCCATTCAGCCCCTTCTCCAGCCCGTTACACAGGAACAGGAGGAGGCCCCATTCAGCCCCTTCTCCAGCCTGTTACA
The DNA here is from genome assembly GCF_047496885.1 of Scyliorhinus torazame. Taxonomy (NCBI): domain Eukaryota; kingdom Metazoa; phylum Chordata; class Chondrichthyes; order Carcharhiniformes; family Scyliorhinidae; genus Scyliorhinus; species Scyliorhinus torazame. Next base: position 16,856,826 of record NC_092710.1, on the reverse strand, counting down.
CAGGAACAGGAGGAGGCCCCATTCAGCCCCTTCTCCAGCCTGTTACACAGGAACAGGAGGAGGCCCCATTCAGCCCCTTCTCCAGCCTGTTATACGGGAACAGGAGGAGGCCCCATTCAGCCCCTTCTCCAGCCTGTTACACAGGAACAGGAGGAGGCCCCATTCAGCCCCTTCTCCAGCCTGTTACACGGGAACAGGAGGAGGCCCCATTCAGCCCCTTCTCCAGCCTGTTACACAGGAACAGGAGGAGGCCCCATTCAGCCCCTTCTCCAGCCTGTTACACAGGAACAGGAGGAGGCCCCATTCAGCCCCTTCTCCAGACTGTTACACAGGAACAGGAGGAGGCCCCATTCAGCCCCTTCTCCAGCCTGTTACACAGGAACAGGAGGAGGCCCCATTCAGCCGCTTCTCCAGCCTGTTACACAGGAACAGGAGGAGGCCCCATTCAGCCCCTTCTACAGCCAGTTACACAGGAACAGAGGGAGGCCCCGTTCAGCCCCTTCTCCAGCCAGTTACACAGGAACAGGAGGAGGCCCCATTCAGCCCCTTCTCCAGCCGGTTACAAAGGAACAGGAGGAGGCCCTATTCAGCCCCCTCTCCAGCCTGTTACACGGGAACAGGAGGAGGCCCCATTCAGCCCCTTCTCCAGCCTGTTACACAGGAACAGGAGGAGGCCCCATTCAGCCCCTTCTCCAGCCCGTTACACAGGAACAGGAGGAGGCCCCATTCAGCCCCTTCTCCAGCTTGTTACACAGGAGCAGGAGGAGGCCCCATTCAGCCACTTCTCCAGCCTGTCACACAGGAACAGGAGGAGGCCCCATTCGGTCCTTTCTCCAGCCTGTCAGACAGGAACTGGAAGAGGCCCCATTCAGCCCCTTCTCCAGTCTGTTACACAGGAACAGGAGGAGGCCCCATTCAGCCCCTTCACCAGCCCGTTACACAGTAACAGGAGGAGGCCCCATCCAGCCCCTTCTCCAGCCAGTTACAGAGGAACAGGAGGAGGCCCCATTCAGCCACTTCTCCAGCCGTTACACAGGAACAGGAGGAGGCCCCATTCAGCCCCTTCTCCAGCCTGTTACACAGGAACAGGAGGAGGCCCCATTCTGCCCCTTCTCCAGCCCGTCACACAGGAACAGGAGGGGGCCCCATTCAGCCCCTTCTCCAGCCTGTTACACAGGAACAGGAGGAGGCCCCATTCAGCCCCTTCTCCAGCCTGTTACACAGGAACAGGAGGAGGCCCCATTCTGCCCCTTCTCCAGCCCGTCACACAGGAACAGGAGGAGGCCCCATTCTGCCCCTTCCACAGCCTGTTACACAGGAATAGGAAAAGACCCCATTCAGCCCATTCTCCAGCCTGTTACACAGGAATAGGAAGAGGCCCCATTCAGCCCCTTCTCCAGCCTGCTCCACTGGAACAGGAGGAGGCCCCATTCAGCCCCTTCTCCAGACAGTAACACAGGAACAGGAGCACCCATTCAGCCCCTTCTCCAGCCTGTTCTACTGAAACAGGAGGAGGCCCCATTCAGCCCCTTTTCCAACCCGTGACACAGGGATAGGAGGCCCCCTTCAGTCCCTTCTCCAGCCTGTTGCACAGGAACAAGAGGAGGCCCCGTTCAGCCCCTTCTCCAGCCAGTTACATAGGAACAGGAGGAGGCCCCGTTCAGCCCCTTCTCCAGCCGGTTACAAAGGAACAGGAGGAGGCCCCATTCAGCACCTTCTCCAGCCGGTTACAAAGGAACAGGAGGAGGCCCCATTCAGCACCTTCTCCAGCCTGTTACACAGGAACAGGAGGAGGCCCCTTCCAGCCCCTTCTCCAGCCTGTTACACAGGAACAGGAGGAGGCCCCATTCAGCCCCTTCTCCAGCCCGTTACACAGGAGCAGGAGGAGGCCCCATTCAGCCCCTTCTCCAGCCTGTTACACAGGAACAGGAGGAGGCCCTATTCAGCCCCCTCTCCAGCCTGTTACACGGGAACAGGAGGAGGCCCCATTCAGCCCCTTCTCCAGCCCGTTACACAGGAACAGGAGGAGGCCCCGTTCAGCCCCTTCTCCAGCCGGTTACAAAGGAACAGGAGGAGGCCCTATTCAGACCCCTCTCCAGCCTGTTACACGGGAACAGGAGGAGGCCCCATTCAGCCCCTTCTCCAGCCCGTTACGCAGGAACAGGAGGAGGCCCCATTCAGCCCCTTCTCCAGCTTGTTACACAGGAACAGGAGGAGGCCCCATTCTGCCCCTCTCCAGCCCGTCACACAGGAACAGGAGGGGGCCCCATTCAGCCCCTTCTCCAGCCTGTTACACAGGAAAAGGATGAGGCCCCATTGAGCCCCTTCTCTAGCCAGTTGCACAGGACCAGGAGGAGGCCCCATTCAGCCCCTTCCCCAGCATGTTACACAGGAATAGGAAGAGGCCCCATTCAGCCCCTTCTCCAGCCTGTTCCACTGGAACAGGAGGAGGCCCCATTAAGCCCCTTCTCCAGACTGTTGCACAGGAACAGGAGGCCCCCTTCAGTCCCTTAACCAGCCTTTTACACAGGAACAGGAGGAGGCCCCATTAAGCCACTTCTCCAGCCTGTTAAACAGGAAAAGGAGGAGGCCCCATTCAGCCCCTTCTCCAGCCTGTTACACAGGAACAGGAGGAGGCCCCATTCAGCCCCTTCTCCAGCCGTTACACAGGAACAGGAGGAGGCCCCATTGAGCCCCTTCTCCAGCCAGTTACACAGGAACAGGAGGAGGCCCCATTCTGCCCCTTCCACAGCCTGTTACACAGGAATAGGAAAAGGCCCCATTCAGCCCATTCTCCAGCCTGTTCCACTGGAACAGGAGGAGGCCCCATTCAGTCCCTTTTCCAGCGTTACACAGGAACAGGAGGAGGCCCCATTCAGTCCCTTCTCCAGCCTGTTACACAGGAATAGGAAGAGGCCCCATTCAGCCCCTACTCCAGCCTGTTCCACTGGAACATGAGGAGGGCCCATTCAGCCCCTTATCCAGACTGTTGCACAGGAACAGGAGGCCCCCTTCAGTCCCTTTTCCAGCCTTTTACACAGGAACAGGAGGAGGCCCCATTCAGCCCTTTCTCCAGCCCGTTACACAGGAACAGGAGGAGGCCCCATTCAGCCCCTTCTCCAGCCTGTTCCACTGGAACAGGAGGAGGCCCCCTTCAGTCCCTTTTCCAGCCTCTTACACAGGAACAGGAGGAGGCCCCATTCAGCGCCTTCTCGAGCCCGTTACACAGGAACAGGAGGAAGCCCCATTCAGCCCCTTCCACAGCCTGTTACACAGGGACAGGAGGAGGCCCCATTCAGCCCCTTCTCCAGCCCGTTACACAGGGATAGGAGGCCCCATTCAGTCCCTTCTCCAGCCTGTTGCACAGGAACAGGAGGCCCCCTTCAGTCCCTTTTCCAGCCTGTTACACTGGAACAGGAGGAGGCCCCATTCAGCCCCTTCTCCAGCCCGTTACACAGGAAAAGGAGGTGGCCCCATTCAGCCCCTTCTCCAGCCCGTTACACAGGAACAGGAGGAGGCCCCATTGAGCCCCTTCTCCAGCCTGTTACACAGGAATAGTAAGAGGCCCCATTCAGCCCCTTCTCCAGCCTGTTCCACTGGAACATGAGGAGGCCCTATTCAGCCCCTTCTCCAGACTGTTGCACAGGAACAGGAGGCCCCCTTCAGTCCCTTTTCCAGCCTTTTACACTGGAACAGGAGGAGGCCCCATTCAGCCCCTTCTCCAGCCTGTGACACTGGAACAGGAGGAGGCCCCATTCAGCCCCTTCTCCAGCCCGTTACACAGGAGCAGGAGGAGGCCCCATTCAGCCCCTTCTCCAGCCTGTTACACAGGAACAGGAGGAGGCCCTATTCAGCCCCCTCTCCAGCCTGTTACACGGGAACAGGAGGAGGCCCCATTCAGCCCCTTCTCCAGCCCGTTACACAGGAACAGGAGGAGGCCCCGTTCAGCCCCTTCTCCAGCCGGTTACAAAGGAACAGGAGGAGGCCCTATTCAGACCCCTCTCCAGCCTGTTACACGGGAACAGGAGGAGGCCCCATTCAGCCCCTTCTCCAGCCCGTTACGCAGGAACAGGAGGAGGCCCCATTCAGCCCCTTCTCCAGCTTGTTACACAGGAACAGGAGGAGGCCCCATTCTGCCCCTCTCCAGCCCGTCACACAGGAACAGGAGGGGGCCCCATTCAGCCCCTTCTCCAGCCTGTTACACAGGAAAAGGATGAGGCCCCATTGAGCCCCTTCTCTAGCCAGTTGCACAGGACCAGGAGGAGGCCCCATTCAGCCCCTTCCCCAGCATGTTACACAGGAATAGGAAGAGGCCCCATTCAGCCCCTTCTCCAGCCTGTTCCACTGGAACAGGAGGAGGCCCCATTAAGCCCCTTCTCCAGACTGTTGCACAGGAACAGGAGGCCCCCTTCAGTCCCTTAACCAGCCTTTTACACAGGAACAGGAGGAGGCCCCATTAAGCCACTTCTCCAGCCTGTTAAACAGGAAAAGGAGGAGGCCCCATTCAGCCCCTTCTCCAGCCTGTTACACAGGAACAGGAGGAGGCCCCATTCAGCCCCTTCTCCAGCCGTTACACAGGAACAGGAGGAGGCCCCATTGAGCCCCTTCTCCAGCCAGTTACACAGGAACAGGAGGAGGCCCCATTCTGCCCCTTCCACAGCCTGTTACACAGGAATAGGAAAAGGCCCCATTCAGCCCATTCTCCAGCCTGTTCCACTGGAACAGGAGGAGGCCCCATTCAGTCCCTTTTCCAGCGTTACACAGGAACAGGAGGAGGCCCCATTCAGTCCCTTCTCCAGCCTGTTACACAGGAATAGGAAGAGGCCCCATTCAGCCCCTACTCCAGCCTGTTCCACTGGAACATGAGGAGGCCCCATTCAGCCCCTTATCCAGACTGTTGCACAGGAACAGGAGGCCCCCTTCAGTCCCTTTTCCAGCCTTTTACACAGGAACAGGAGGAGGCCCCATTCAGCCCTTTCTCCAGCCCGTTACACAGGAACAGGAGGAGGCCCCATTCAGCCCCTTCTCCAGCCTGTTCCACTGGAACAGGAGGAGGCCCCCTTCAGTCCCTTTTCCAGCCTCTTACACAGGAACAGGAGGAGGCCCCATTCAGCGCCTTCTCGAGCCCGTTACACAGGAACAGGAGGAAGCCCCATTCAGCCCCTTCCACAGCCTGTTACACAGGGACAGGAGGAGGCCCCATTCAGCCCCTTCTCCAGCCTGTTCCACTGGAACAGGAGGAGGCCCCATTCAGCCCCTTCTCCAGCCCGTTACACAGGGATAGGAGGCCCCATTCAGTCCCTTCTCCAGCCTGTTGCACAGGAACAGGAGGCCCCCTTCAGTCCCTTTTCCAGCCTGTTACACTGGAACAGGAGGAGGCCCCATTCAGCCCCTTCTCCAGCCCGTTACACAGGAAAAGGAGGTGGCCCCATTCAGCCCCTTCTCCAGCCCGTTACACAGGAACAGGAGGAGGCCCCATTGAGCCCCTTCTCCAGCCTGTTACACAGGAATAGTAAGAGGCCCCATTCAGCCCCTTCTCCAGCCTGTTCCACTGGAACATGAGGAGGCCCTATTCAGCCCCTTCTCCAGACTGTTGCACAGGAACAGGAGGCCCCCTTCAGTCCCTTTTCCAGCCTTTTACACAGGAACAGGAGGAGGCCCCATTCAGCCCCTTCTCGAGCCCGTTACACAGGAACAGGAGGAGGCCCCATTCAGCCCCTTCTCCAGCCTGTGACACTGGAACAGGAGGAGGCCCCATTCAGCCCCTTCTCCAGCCCGTTACACAGGAACAGGAGGAGGCCCCATTCAGCCCTTCTCCAGCCTGTTACACAGGAATAGGAAGAGGCCCCATTCAGTCCCTTCTCCAGCCTGTTCCACTGGAACAGGGGGAGGCCCCATTCAGCCCCTTCTCCAGACTGTTGCACAGGAACAGGAGGAGGCCCCATTCTGCCCCTTCCACAGTCTGTTACACAGGATAGGAAGAGGCCCCATTCAGCCCCTTCTCCAGCCTGTTACACAGGAACAGGAGGAGGCCCCATTCAGCCCCTTCTCCAGCCCGTTACACAGGAACAGGAGGTGGCCCCATTCAGCCCATTCTCCAGCCTGTTCCACTGGAACAGGAGGAGGCCCCATTCAGCCCCCTCTCCAGCCCGTTACACAGGAACCGGAGGAGGCCCCATTCAGCCCCTTCACCAGCCCGTTACACAGGAACAGGAGAAGGCCCCATTCAGCCCCTTCTCCAGCCGTTACACAGGAACAGGAGGAGGCCCCATTGAGCCCCTTCTCCAGCCAGTTACACAGGAACAGGAGGAGGCCCCATTCTGCCCCTTCCACAGCCTGTTACACAGGAATAGGAAAAGGCCCCATTCAGCCCATTCTCCAGCCTGTTCCACTGGAACAGGAGGAGGCCCCATTCAGTCCCTTTTCCAGCCTGTTACACAGGAACAGGAGGAGGCCCCATTCAGTCCCTTCTCCAGCCTGTTACACAGGAACAGGAGGAGGCCCCATTCAGTCCCTTCTCCAGCCTGTTACACGGGAACAGGAGGAGGCCCCATTCAGCCCCTTATCCAGACTGTTGCACAGGAACAGGAGGCCCCCTTCAGTCCCTTTTCCAGCCTGTTACACAGGAATAGGAAGAGGCCCCATTCAGCCCCTACTCCAGCCTGTTCCACTGGAACATGAGGAGGCCCCATTCAGCCCCTTATCCAGACTGTTGCACAGGAACAGGAGGCCCCCTTCAGTCCCTTTTCCAGCCTTTTACACAGGAACAGGAGGAGGCCCCATTCAGCCCTTTCTCCAGCCCGTTACACTGGAACAGGAGGAGGCCCCATTCAGCCCCTTCTCCAACCTGTTCCACTGGAACAGGAGGATGCCCCATTCACCCCCTTCTCCACACTGTTGCACAGGAACAGTAGGAGGCCCCATTCAGCCCCTTCTCCAGCCTGTTACACAGGAATAGTAAGAGGCCCCATTGAGCCCCTTCTCCAGCCTGTTCCACTGGAACAGGGGGAGGCCCCATTCAGCCCCTTCTCCAGACTGTTGCACAGGAACAGGAGGAGGCCCCATTCTGCCCCTTCCACAGCCTGTTACACAGGATAGGAAGAGGGGCCATTCAGCCCACTCTCCAGCCTGTTCCACTGGAACAGGAGGAGGCCCCATTCAGCCCCCTCTCCAGCCCGTTACACAGGAACAGGAGGAGGCCCCATCCAGCCCCTTCACCAGCCCGTTACACAGGAACAGGAGGAGGCCCCATTCAGCCACTTCTCCAGCCATTACACAGGAACAGGAGGAGGCCCCATTGAGCCCCTTCTCCAGCCAGTTACACAGGAACAGGAGGAGGCCCCATTCAGCCCCTTCTCCAGCCTGTTACACAGGAACAGGAGGAGGCCCCATTCTGCCCATTCTCCAGCCTGTTCCACTGGAACAGGAGAAGGCCCCATTCAGTCCCTTTTCCAGCCTGTTACACAGGAATAGGAAGAGGCCCCATTCAGCCCCTTCTCCAGACTGTTGCACAGGAACAGGAGGAGGCCCCATTCAGCCCCTTCCCCGGCCTGTTACAAAGGAATAGGAAGAGGCCCCATTCAGCCCCTTCTCCAGCCTGTTCCATTGGAACAGGAGGAGGCCCCATTCAGCCCCTTCCACAGCCTGTTACACAGGAATAGGAAGAGGCCCCATTGAGCCCCTTCTCCAGCCTGTTCCACTGAAACAGGAGGAGGCCCCATTCAGCCCCTTCTCCAGCCAGTAACACAGGAACAGGAGCACCCATTCAGCCCCTTCTCCAGCCTGTTCCACTGAAACAGGAGGAGGCCCCATTCAGCCCCTTCTCCAGCCCGTTACACAGGGATAGGAGGCCCCCTTCAGTCCCTTCTCCAGCCTGTTGCACAGGAACAGGAGGCCCCCTTCAGTCCCTTTTCCAGCCCGTTACACTGGAACAGGAGGAGGCCCCATTCAGCCCCTCCTCCAACCTGTTCCACTGGAACAGGAGGATGCCCCATTCACCCCCTTCTCCAGACTGTTGCACAGGAACAGGAGGAGGCCCCATTCAGCCCCTTCTCCAGCCTGTTACACAGGAATAGGAAGAGGCCCCATTCAGCCCCTTCTCCAGCCTGTTCCACTGGAACAGGGGGAGGCCCCATTCAGCCCCTTCTCCAGCCTGTTACACAGGAACAGGAGGAGGCCCCATTCTGCCCCTTCCACAGCCTGTTACACAGGATAGGAAGAAGGGCCATTCAGCCCACTCTCCAGCCTGTTCCACTGGAACAGGAGGAGGCCCCATTCAGCCCCTTCTCCAGCCCGTTACACAGGAACAGGAGGAAGCCCCATCCAGCCCCTTCACCAGCCCGTTACACAGGAACAGGAGGAGGCCCCATTCAGCCCCTTCTCCAGCCTGTTACACAGGAACAGGAGGAGGCCCCATTCAGCCCCTTCTCCAGCCTGTTACACAGGAACAGGAGTAGGCCCCATTCAGCCATTTCTCCAGCCGTTACACAGGAACAGGAGGAAGCCCCATTGAGCCCCTTCTCCAGCCTGTTGCACAGGAACAGGGGGAGGCCCCATTCAGCCCCTTCTCCAGCCTGTTGCACAGGAACAGGAGGCCCCATTCAGTCCCTTTTCCAGCCCGTTACACTGGAACAGGAGGAGGCCCCATTCAGCCCCTTCTCCAGCCCGTTACACAGGAACAGGAGGAGGCCCCATTCTGCCCCTTCCCCAGCATGTTACACAGGAATAGGAAGAGGCCCCATTCAGCCCCTTCTCCAGCCTGTTCCACTGGAACAGGAGGAGGCCCCATTCAGCCCCTTCTCCAGCCTATTACACAGGAAAAGGAGGATGCCCCATTCAGCCCTTCTCCAGCCTGTTACACAGGAATAGGAAGAGGCCCCATTCAGCCCCTTCTCCAGCCTGTTACACTGGAACAGGAGGAGGCCCCATTCAGCCCCTTCTCCAGACTGTTGCACAGGAACAGGAGGCCCCCTTCAGTCCCTTTTCCAGCCTGTTACACAGGAACAGGAGGAGGCCCCATTCAGCCCTTCTCCAGCCTGTTACACAGGAATGGCAAGAGGACCCATTCAGCCCCTTCTCCAGCCTGTTACACAGGAACAGGAGGAGGCCCCCTTCAGTCCCTTTTCCAGCCTGTTACACAGGAACAGGAGGAGGCCCCATTCAGCCCTTCTCCAGCCTGTTACACAGGAATAGCAAGAGGACCCATTCAGCCCCTTCTCCAGCCTGTTACACAGGAACAGGAGGAGGCCCCATTCAGCCCCTTCTCCGGACTGTTGCACAGGAACAGGAGGCCCCCTTCAATCCCTTTTCCAGCCTGTTACACAGGACCAGGAGGAAGCCCCATTCAGCCCCTTCTCCATCCTGTTACACAGGAACAGGAGTAGGCCCCATTCAGCCCCTTCTCCAGCCTGATACACAGTAACAGGAGTAGGCTCCATTCAGCCCCTTCTCCAGCCTGTTACACAGGAACAGGAGTAGGCTCCATTCAGCCCCTTCTCCAGCCTGTTACAGAGGAACAGGCGGAGGCCCCATTCAGCCACTTCTCCAGCCGTTACACAGGAACAGGAGGAGGCCCCATTGAGCCCCTTCTCCAGCCTGTTGCACAGGAACAGGAGGAGGCCCCATTCTGCCCCTTCCACAGCCTGTTACACAGGATAGGAAGAGGGGCCATTCAGCCCACTTTCCAGCCTGTTCCACTGGAACAGGAGGAGGCCCCATTCAGCCCCTTCTCCAGCCCGTTACACAGGAACAGGAGGAGGCCCCATCCAGCCCCTTCACCAGCCTGTTACACAGGAACTGGAGGAGGCCCCATTCAGCCCCTTCTCCAGCCTGTTACACAGGAACAGGAGGAGGCCCCATTCAGCCCCTTCTCCAGCCTGTTACACAGGAACAGGAGTAGGCCCCATTCAGCCACTTCTCCAGCCGTTACACAGGAACAGGAGGAGGCCCCATTGAGCCCCTTCTCCAGCCTGTTGCACAGGAACAGGGGGAGGCCCCATTCAGCCCCTTCTCCAGCCTGTTGCACAGGAACAGGAGGCCCCATTCAGTCCCTTTTCCAGCCCGTTACACTGGAACAGGAGGAGGCCCCATTCAGCCCCTTCTCCAGCCCGTTACACAGGAACAGGAGGAGGCCCCATTCTGCCACTTCCCCAGCATGTTACACAGGAATAGGAAGAGGCCCCATTCAGCCCCTTCTCCAGCCTGTTCCACTGGAACAGGAGGAGGCCCCATTCAGCCCCTTCTCCAGCCTATTACACAGGAAAAGGAGGATGCCCCATTCAGCCCTTCTCCAGCCTGTTACACAGGAATAGGAAGAGGCCCCATTCAGCCCCATTCTCCAGCCTGTTACACTGGAACAGGAGGAGGCCCCATTCAGCCCCTTCTCCAGACTGTTGCACAGGAACAGGAGGCCCCCTTCAGTCCCTTTTCCAGCCTGTTACACAGGAACAGGAGGAGGCCCCATTCAGCCCTTCTCCAGCCTGTTACACAGGAATAGCAAGAGGACCCATTCAGCCCCTTCTCCAGCCTGTTACACAGGAACAGGAGGAGGCCCCCTTCAGTCCCTTTTCCAGCCTGTTACACAGGAACAGGAGGAGGCCCCATTCAGCCCTTCTCCAGCCTGTTACACAGGAATAGCAAGAGGACCCATTCAGCCCCTTCTCCAGCCTGTTACACAGGAACAGGAGGAGGCACCATTCAGCCCCTTCTCCAGCCTGTTACACAGGAACAGGAGGAGGCCCCATTCAGCCCCTTCTCCGGACTGTTGCACAGGAACAGGAGGCCCCCTTCAATCCCTTTTCCAGCCTGTTACACAGGACCAGGAGGAAGCCCCATTCAGCCCCTTCTCCATCCTGTTACACAGGAACAGGAGTAGGCCCCATTCAGCCCCTTCTCCAGCCTGTTACACAGGAACAGGAGTAGGCTCCATTCAGCCCCTTCTCCAGCCTGTTACACAGGAACAGGAGTAGGCTCCATTCAGCCCCTTCTCCAGCCTGTTACAGAGGAACAGGCGGAGGCCCCATTCAGCCCCTTCTCCAGCCCGTTACACAGGAACAGGAGGAGGCCCCATTCAGCCCCTTCTCCAGCCTGTTACACGGGAACAGGAGGAAGCCCCATCCAGCCCCTTCTCCAGCCTGTTACACAGGAACAGGAGGCCCCATTCAGCCCCTTCTCCAGCCTGTTACACGGGAACAGGAGGAGGCCCATTCAGACCCTTCTCCAGCCTGTTACACGGGAACAGGAGGAGGCCCATTCAGACCCTTCTCCAGCCTGTTACACGGGAACAGGAGGAAGCCCCATCCAGCCCCTTCTCCAGCCTGTTACACGGGAACAGGAGGAAGCCCCATCCAGCCCCTTCTCCAGCCTGTTACACAGGATCAGGAGGGAACCCCATTCAGCCCCTTCTCCAGCCCGTTACACAGGAACAGGAGGAAGCCCCATCCAGCCCCTTCTCCAGCCTGTTACACAGGATCAGGAGGGAACCCCATTCAGCCCCTTCTCCAGCCTGTGACACAGGAACAGGATGCCCCATTCAGCCCCTTCTCCAGCCCGTTACACAGGAACAGGAGGAGGCCCCGTTCAGCCCCTTCTCCAGCCTGTTCCACAGGAACAGGAGGAGGCCCCATTCAGCCCCTTCTCCAGACTGTTGCACAGGAACAGGATGCCCCATTCAGCCCCTTCTCCAGCCTGTGACACAGGAACAGGAGGAGGCCCCATTCAGCCCCTTCTCCAGCCTGTGACACAGGAACAGGATGCCCCATTCAACCCCTTCCCCAGCCTGTTACACAGGAACAGGAGGAGGCCCCATTCAGCCCCTTCTCCAGACTGTTGCACAGGAACAGGAGGCCCCCTTCAGTCCCTTTTCCAGCCTGTTACACAGGAACAGGAGGCCCCATTCAGCCCCTTCTCCAGCCTGATACACAGGAACAGGAGGTGGCCCCATTCTGCTTTTTCTCCAGCCTGTTACACAGGAACAGGAGGCGGATTGTGAACGGCGCGGGAGAGAGAGAGAGAGATGGCACAAAGTTGCAGGCGGACGGGGATAAGATACATGAGTCTGAGCTCTCGACTTGCCGTAAGTTAGGGAGCACTCTGCATCGCCAGGGGACAGCAACGATTCAGATTAGCCGGGTCTCAAAAGGAGCGGCTTAAATTGCACTGAGATTGAGCTGAACCTCGGAAGCTTCTGAGCCACCGCCCATCCTCCACCCTGTAAACTGAGAGCCTTTGGTTGTATGCCAACGTTGGCATGACTACCAACCTCTGACACGCGTGGTTGCGGAGGGGGCCAAAGGGCAGATCCTTTCTCTCTCTCTGTCTCTCAAACTTGCTCGGCCAGTCTTTCAGCTGAGCGAGAGCGGTGTGCTCGCTAAAGAACTTTCTCCAACTCTTTCTCTAACCTTTCCTGCGTTTGCTCCGTGTTGCCCGGCAATCAGTGAGTTTGAACTGTGGGGTCTGTGTGCACGTTCGAAGGGGGGGGGGGGCACCAGTTTGCAAACACTTCCTGATAACCTCAGCCCATTCTCTCCTCTGTGCGCAGTCCCTGTCCCTCGCTTCACTTTCCCCCCACTTTCTCTCGCGCTCTCTCATTTCCTCCTTCTCGCTGTCTCCCCCTCTCTCGCTGTCACGCACCCTCGTCCTCTGCCCTTTTGCCTTCCCCGCACATTCTCTCCATCTCTCCAGCCCCCCCCCTTCTCTTTCAGTCCCTCTTCTCTCGCTCACTGTCACCCTCGCCCCCCCCCCCCCCTCTCACCCTTTCTCTCCCGCTCTCTTAACCCCTTCCCTCTCTCCCCCGTTCTCTTGCCTCCCCCTCGCGCTCTCTCCTTCTCTCTATCCGCCTTCTCTCTCACTCCCTTCTCTGTCTACAAAAGTATGAGGGGCCTAGACCGAGTGGATAGTCAGAGGCTTTTTCCCAGGGTAGAGGGGTCAATTACTAGGGGGCATAGGTTTAAGGTGCGAGGGGCTAGGTTTAGAGGAGATGTACGAGGCGAGTTTTTCACACAGAGGGTAGTGGGTGCCTGGAACTCGCTGCCGGAGGAGGTGGTGGAAGCAGGGACGATAGTGACATTTAAGGGGCATCTTGACAAACACAAGCGGGGCTGGTTTAGCACAGGGCTAAATCGCTGGCTTTTAAAGCAGACTAAGGTAGGTCAGCAGCACGGTTCAATTCCCGTACCAGCCTCCCCGAACAGGCGCCGGAATGTGGCAACTAGGGGCTTTTCCCAGTAACTTCATTTGAAGCCTACTTGTGACAATAAGTGATTTTAATTTTCATTTCATGAATAGGATGGGAATAGAGGGATACGGACCCAGGAAGTGTAGAAGATTGTAGTTTAGTCGGGCAGTATGGTCGGCACGGGCTTGGAGGGCCGAAGGGCCTGTTCCTGTGCTGTACTTTTCTTTGTTCTTTGTACTTTGTTCTCGCTCACTGAAACCCTCTACCTCTCTCTCGCTCGGTCTCCCTCCCTCCCTCTCTCTTCCCTCCCTTATTTTCTCTCCCTTTCTCTCTCCTCTCTCATTCTCTCCCTCTCTCTCTCCCTCCTTTCACACGTTCTCTCTTTCCCTCCCTCACTCTTGATCGGGAAAGAAGGCGCAGGCAGACGTGGAACCAGATTTAACCCTCCTATTTCCTGTTTTTCTATTCCAGTGCCAGAATACACCATCATCTACTTCCCAGTCCGAGGTAAGACCCCCAGCTCCTGGGTTTGGGTTGGATGTGTGGGAATGGTGGGGGAGATGTTTCGGGAGGGGGATTGGGGGGTGGGCAATGGGCAGAATCCCTTCTGAGCTCTGATTCTCTGCATTTGTGTCTCGCTCCTCCACCGCCAACCCCCACCTCCCACACAGGCCGTTGCTCGGCGATGAGGATGCTGTTGGCCGACCAGGGACAGGTCTGGAAGGAGGAGGTGATCGGGATGGAACAATGGAGTGACGGAGCCTTAAAGAAGACCTGTGTGAGTGAACATGCGGGGGCAACCGGGCGGGGGTTTAAGGAATCGATGTGGCCCCCACCACACACACAGACCAGCAAACACCACTGCACATAAATCAAGAAAGGCTCAGGCTTCAATTGCGGCCTAGTGCTGACATGGCCAATCTCACACACAGTGCGGTGGTGAGACCCCCCCACCCAGCCCTACACATAATTCAGGAAAGGCCCAGGCTTCAATTGTGGCCTAGTGCTGACATGGCCAATCTCACATCCCGCGCGGTGCTAAGACCCCCCCCCCCCCCCCAGCCCTACACATAAATCAGGAAAGGCCCAGGCTTCAATTGCGGCCTAGTGCTGAGATGGCCAATCTCACACCCAGAATCGGGGGGCAGTTATTTCAGACAGATTTGAGGAAGAATCTCTTCTCTCAGAGAGTGGCGAACCTCGGTAATTCCTCACCCCGGGAAGCTCTGGAGATCGAGTCCTTGAACATTTACAGTAAGAAGTCTTCCAACACCAGGTTAAAGTCCAACAGGTTTATTTGGAGTCACTAGCTTTCGGAACTGATGAAGGAGCTACGCTCCTTGAGCTAGTGATTCGAAACAAACCTGTTGGACTTCAACCTGGTGTTTTCCAGCACCACTAGTCCCCTAGCTTTACTGAGGAGAGCAGAGATTCCCCAAACGAGATTTAAGACAAAATGGCCCAGCCATCAGCCAGTGGCTGGATTGGAATGCTTTGGAGTTCCAGATCAAAAACGAAACTGAAAGCAAAATGAAATCCCCCTTGCCCTGCGGAACATTCCAGAACGGTCAGCACCAATCAGCACTGAGTATCAGCTAAGGTCTGGAAATTTGACCAAAGCCTGCCAGCCAAGTCCATCAAGAGGTGTCATCACTAATGTCAGACCAAGCTTCACAACCTGCTGGAGTTTCCTTTTAAATTTAAAGGCGCAGTCCATCTTGAAGGCATTAATTGTCCACGTACAAAATAGCATAAAATCAAAGGGGAAAAACAAGGGACAGACCGGGATTAATAGGAGGATCCTTACACTGAATTAATGGGATCATTTCACGATGGGCACCGTACATCTCCAAATGCAAAACGAGGGGTTACCTACCAATGGGGTAGGTACATTTCAAAAATCAATTACCACTTCACCACCTTTTTTCACATCCTCCAGTCCTCTGGTACCGCTCCTGAATCTAAGGAAGACTGAAGACTTATCGCCAACACCTCTTGCAATGACCACGAGCTCTACCCTCTGGATCCGTGACCGCATCTCAACCGGCCCCTGGTGTCTTAGCAACTTTGAGTGCAGCCGACCTCCCTAATACCTCCTTCTTGTCAGTCTTTACCCCCTCCAGTGTCTGAATTAACCCCCCCCCCCCACCCCCCCCCCCAACCTTTTTAACCGAAATACCCTGTGTGGTCCACGATCGGCCCCACTCCCTCTACGACAACCTGTTCAGTATTTGCGCGCCGATGACGGACTTTTTGGGACCCCTGTAATGTTAGCTGCCGGTCTCTACTCCAGCTCTCTCTTTGCCTCTCATGCCATTTTAACTCCCCCCCCCCCCGAATCGTCTCCATTCATCCCAACCCGTCCGTGATGTTATCAGCCTGACATCTGCACAATGTGGCTTTTGTCTCCGTAATTTTCCTCCGTGTATCGTCCATTATCCGGGGAGCTCAGGATTCCTTACTGCCGCATTTAGTCCTGTGGGAATGTGGGTCGGCGAACATTGTTCCGTTACACATTTCTCTGCCAAATGTTTCCGTCCAATTTCCAAAGTTCAGTCCAGTCTCCAGCTGTTGAACCTGGTGCTCCTCCAATTGATGATTGAGATTAAAGATTGGTCCGCTGTTACACGTCAAAGCCCCTCCCCCTCTCCCCGGCAACGGTCGAAGTCTGAAGCGGTCGATTCACAATAACCGAGCCGTAGTTCACTCTGGGCAGAGTTGCTGATTCGGATATCCTGGCCATACTAACATTGCGCGCCCCCAGCTCCCGAACACCGCCCCCACCCCCCCCCCACTCCACCTCGGCCTCAGCTCACCCGCTGCGGAAGCCTTCACCCCAGGCCCCCGACCGCTCCAGCTTGGACCGTTCCCACCCCTCGCCGGGGAGCTCCCCCACATCCCACCTCCGCAATCTTCAGTTCCACCAAAATCAGCTACCACCGCCCCCCCCCCCCCACCACCCCATCCAAACACACGGCACAGCCCCGTTCACCCATCACCTCCCCCACGCCCACCCCTGTGATCATTGTCCCACCTGACTCCCTATCCTCCTCCAGCCCCGACAACCCTCCCTATCTCTGTAACCTCCTCCAGCCCCGACAACCCTCCCTATCTCTGTAACCTCCTCCAGCCCCGAAAACCCTCCCTATCTCTGTAACCTCCTCCAGTCACTACAACCCTCCCTATCTCTGTAACCTCCTCCAGCCCCTACAACCCTCCCTATCTCTGTAACCTCCTCCAGTCCCTACAACCCTCCCTGTCTGTGTAACCACCTCCAGCCCCTACAACCCTCCCTATCTCTGTAACCTCCTCCAGCCCCGAAAACCCTCCCTATCTCTGTAACCTCCTCCAGTCACTACAACCCTCCCTATCTCTGTAACCTCCTCCAGCCCCTACAACCCTCCCTATCTCTGTAACCTCCTCCAGTCCCTACAACCCTCCCTGTCTGTGTAACCACCTCCAGCCCCTACAACCCTCCCTATCTCTGTAACCTCCTCCAGCCCCGAAAATCCTCCCTATCTCTGTAACCTCCTCCAGCCCCTACAATCCTCCCTATCTCTGTAACCTCCTCCAGTCCCTGCACCCCTCCCTATCTCTGTATCCTCCTCCAGTCACTACAACCCTCCCTATCTCTGTAACCTCCTTCAGTCACTACAACCCTCCCTATCTCTGTAACCTCCTCCAGCCCCTACAACCCTCCCTATCTCTGTAACCACCTCCAGCCCCTACAACCCCCCCTATCTCTGTAACCTCTCCTCCAGCCCCTAAAACCCTCCCTATCACTGTAACCTCCTCCAGTCCCTACAACCCTCCCTATCTCTGTAACCTCCTCCAGTCCCTACATCCCTCCCTATCTCTGTAACCTCCTCCAGCCCCTACAACCCTCCCTATCTCTGTAACCTCCTCCAGCCCCGAAAACCCTCCCTATCTCTGTAACCTCCTCCAGCCCCTACAATCCTCCCTATCTCTGTAACCTCCTCCAGTCCCTGCACCCCTCCCTATCTCTGTATCCTCCTCCAGTCACTACAACCCTCCCTATCTCTGTAACCTCCTTCAGTCACTACAACCCTCCCTATCTCTGTAACCTCCTCCAGCCCCTACAACCCTCCCTATCTCTGTAACCACCTCCAGCCCCTACAACCCCCCCTATCTCTGTAACCTCTCCTCCAGCCCCTAAAACCCTCCCTATCACTGTAACCTCCTCCAGTCCCTACAACCCTCCCTATCTCTGTAACCTCCTCCAGTCCCTACATCCCTCCCTATCTCTGTAACCTCCTCCAGTCCCTACACCCCTCCCTATCTCTGTAACCTCCTCCAGCCCCTACAACTCTCCCTATCTCTCTAATCTCCAGCTCCTGCAACCCTCCCTATCTCTGTAACCTCCTCCAGCCCAGACAGCCCTCCCTATCTCTGTAAACTCCTCCAGCCCCGAAAACCCTCCCTTTCTCTGTAACCTCCTCCAGCCCCTATAACCCTCCCTATCTCTGTAACCTCCTCCAGCCCCTACAATCCTCACTATCTTTATAATCTCCAGCTCCTACAACCCTCCCTATCTCTGTAACCTCCTCCAGCCCCTACGATCCTTCCTATCTCTGTAACCTCTCCTCCAGCCCCTAAAACCCTCCCTATCACTGTAACCTCCTCCAGTCCCTACAACCCTCCCTATCTCTGTAACCTCCTCCAGTCCCTACATCCCTCCCTATCTCTGTAACCTCCTCCAGTCCCTATACCCCTCCTTATCTCTGTAACCTCCTCCAGCCCCTACAACCCTCCCTATCTCTGTAACCTCCTCCAGTCCCTACAACCCTCCCTATCTGTGTAACCTCTTCCTGTCCCTACAACCCTCCCTATCTCTGTAACCTCCTCCAGTCCCTACACCCCTCCCTATCTCTGTAACCTCCTCCAACCCCTACAACCCTCCCTATCTCTGTAACCTCCTCCAGTCCCTACAACCCTCCCCATCTCTGTAACCTCCTCCAGCCCCAACACCCCTCCCTATCTCTGTAACCTCCTCCAGCCCCTACAACCCTCCCTATCTCTGTAACCTCCTCCAGCCCCTACAACCCTCCCTATCTCTGCAACCTCCTCCAGCCCCTACAGCCCTCCCTATCTCTGTAACCTCCTCCAGCCCCAACAACCCTCCCTATCTCTGGAACCTCCTACGACCCACCAATATCTCGGAGCTCCTCCAGTCCCGGCCTCTTGAGCCTCCCTCGATTTGAATCTCTCTACCACTGGCGGCCTTGCCTCCAGACGCCTCACCCTTTAATTACTGCCTTAAATCAATGTGCCCTTCCTCCAATGACAAATCTGATATTAATGAGGAGCCAGGGTTAAGGAAGGCAACTGACGGTTGTAAAATGCCTCAATTCCTCGAGTACTGATGTATTTTCTCTTCCGCCATTTCTTCCAGCTGTTTGGTCAACTGCCCAAATTCAAAGACGGGGACTTTGTGCTGTTCCAATCCAATGCCATTTTGCGCCACTTGGCACGCAAACACGGTTAGTACCTGTCAAAATCCGCGCACTGCCAATACACAGAATCAGAATAACCCTGTAACAATACCAACGGTAATGTGTATCCGACCGCTTGGCGCCTGAGGCCTACCTGGAGCCTGGGACCTATTCACCTGTGGGAATCTGATGACCTGGCCACCTGGCTGCAGGCTGAGGCCTACCTAACCAGCGGGAGCATGAGGCCGACCTGACTGGCTTAAGCCTGCCTGAAACCCAAGGCCTGCTTGCTTGGGTGGAGCCTGAGGCCTACATGCCAGGCTGGAGTCTTGACACCTGAGAAATTGATGTGAAGCCTGAGCCCCGCCCAGCGGCCTGGGGCCTACATGCCTGGTTGGAGCCTGGGGCCTACCGGTCTGGCTGGCACCAGAGGCGCACCCAGCTGACAGCTGCAGGCCAGTGCTGGTCTCCAATCCAAAATGTACATCGCTGAGGCATACTGAAAAGGAATTGGGTTGAAGATGTAGTGGGCAATTTAAGGGTTAACAGCCCGAGGGTAAAACTGCTAGCACTGAGTCAGAGGTATACGCCCACACCTGTCCTGAGTTACTTTGTCCTATTCAGACGTAAGCTCGTTCATGGGAATAAACAGGACACCCCTGTTCAGTCGGGGTGACTCACTCAAAATCCATTGTCCTCTGGGACACTCCTGTCTGACCAGCCATTAGCCCATTATGGAGTTGAATGGCCTCTTTTGTTTGTAAATTGGGAGTTTAGTCGCATATTCGTAGAATGGCCCCGTTCTTCGTGGGAGTGGCCAATCAAAGGCCCAGATCGTGATGATGACTTCAATTCTGGACAGAACCATTGTTGAGCGGCTGGGCGGAGTTCAGAGAAAAAAACAATTCTGTTCAAAGAGGTGGAGGATTTGAAGAACGGCCGGCGGAGTCCAGGAGATAGACTATGAAGGAGCTTTCACCGACAGCAGAAATCGGGATTCTCCAACCCCCCCCCGCCGGGTCGGAGAATCGCCGGGGGCTGGCGTGAATCCCGCCCCCGCCGGTTGCCGAATTCTCCGGCACCGGATATTCGGCGGGGGTGGGAATCGCGCCGCGCCGGTTGGCGGGCCCCCCCCCCCCCCGGCGATTCTCCGGCCCGCGATGGGCCGAAGTCCCGCTGCTGGAATGCCTGTCCCGCCGGCGTGGATTAAACCACCTCTCTTACCGGCGGGACAAGGCGGCGCGGGCGGGTTCCGGGGTCCTGGGGCGATCTGGCCCCGGGGGGTGCCCCCACGGTGGCCTGGCCCGCGATCGGGGCCCACCGATCCGCGGGCCGGCCTGTGACGTGGGGGCACTCTTTTCCTTCCGCCTTCGCCACGGCCTCCACCATGGCGGAGGCGGAAGAGGCCCCCTCCACTGCGCATGCGCGGGGATGCCGTGAGCGGCCGCTGATGCTCCCGTGCATGCGCCGCACGGCAAAGTCATTTCCGCGCCAGCTGGCGGGACACCAAAGGTCTTTCCCGCCAGCTGGCGGGGCGGAAATCAGTCCTGCGCGGGCCTGGCCCCTTAAGGTGAGGGCTCGGCCCCTCAAGATGCGGAGAATTCCGCACCTTTGGGGCGGCGCGATGCCGGACTGATTCGCGCCGTTTTTGGCGCCGGTCGGCGGACATCGCGCCGATTGCGGAGAATCCCGCCCATGTTCTGTAACGCAAGTACCATTTTTTGCCTGCCTGTGTAAGTGGAGTGAGAGCTGTACGTTCACTTTAAATGCTTTTAATGGGAAAATCGTGTTACTGTTTTTTTTCAAATATATTTTTATTCGGGTATTTGCAAGTTTCTATAATGATAACAATAACAGTGACATAAACATGGTACAATGGAATACTGCACTTGCTGACATTTTAATTTTCCCCGAGAAAGTCGACGAACGGCTGCGCCCTCCGGGTGAACCCGACCATTGACCCTCTCAAGGCGAAGTTTACCTTCTCGAGACTGAGAAACCCAGCCACGTCACTGACCCAGGTCTCTGCGCTCGGGGGCTTCGAGTCCCTCCACATTAACCAGGGTCCGTCTCCGGGCTACCAGGGAGGCAAAGGCCAGGACGTGGGCCTCTTTCGCCCCCTCAACTCCCGGGTCTTCCGACACTCCAAAGATCGCCACCTCCGGACTCGGCACCACTCGTGTTTTGAGCACCGTGGACAATACCTTAGCGAAACCCTGACAAAACCAAGCTTCGGGCATGCCCAGAACATGTGGACATGGTTTGCTGGGCTTCCCCCGCACCTCGTACACCTGTCCTCTCCCCCGAAAAACCTGCTCACCCGGGCCACCGTCATGTGTGCCCGGTGGACTACCTTAAATTGTATCAGGCTGAGCCTGGCACACGATGAGGAGGTATTAACCCTGCTTAGGGCACCCGCCCACAGACCCGCCTCCATCTCTCCTCCTAGCTCGTCCTCCCACTTGCCCTTCAGCTCCTCCACCGGAGTTTCCTCCGCCTCCGATAGCTCCTGGTAAATATCCGACACCTTCCCCTCCCCCACAGGTGTTAGGGTTAAGAGACAGGCGTCAGTTCTTGTTAGGTTCAAAGTTTAGAAGGTTGAATATTGTTTTGAAAAGTTTTGTCTGTAAATAGAACCAAGTTGTATTTTCTAACTCCATCATGCCTGGGGCAACTCTCTCTTTGCGCTAAACTTTTGATCACTAGAAAACCTTGCCGTCCTGTCCCAGCGTCTCAGTTACTGTCAGCACCTTGTCCGGAGGCAATAACTAAATATTTTGGTACATTGTTCATTCAAGACCTGTACGGCAAGGGCGATAAGGAGGCCGCAATGATTGACATGGCAAACGCCGCAGTGGAAGATCTGCGGGTCAAGTACGCAATTCTCATCTACAAAGAATACGTGAGTCACCCTGAACGGCGAGGGTTTCGCGGGAATCCTGATCGCAAGGGGCAGCGGGGAGGGGGGTCAGGCAGAGGTGTGGGAGTCAGATGATGCAGATTATCCGAAGCTCGCTCATAATTCCCCATATGGCGCATCAGGGCAGAAATATCCGCGCGAGAGGGCGCGTACAAGTGGAGTAAAAGGGTTGCATCGTGATAGGAGATTACAAACGCGTGACGCTTCGAGCCCCTCGAGCTTTGACGGACAAGAGGCGGCGGCTCTGGGTGGCGCAGTGGTCAGCACTGTGAAGGGGCCGTTTAGCACAGGGCTGAATCGCTGGATTTGAAAGCAGGCCAAGGCAGGCCGGCAGCGCGGGTTCAATTCCCGTACCGGCCTCCCCGAACAGGCGCCGGAATGTGGCGACTAGGGGCTTTTCACAGTCACTTCATTTGAAGCCTACTTGTGACAATAAGCGATTTTCATTTCATTTTCATTTCACAATTGCTTCACAGCGCCAGGGTCCCGGGATCGATTCCCGGCTTGGGTCACTGTCCGTGCGGAGTCTGCACATCCTCCCCGTGTGTGCGTGGGTTTCCTCCGGGTGCTCCGGTTTCCGCCCACAGTCCAAAGACGTGCAGGTTAGGTGGATTGGCCACGCTAAATTGCCCTTAGTGTCCAAAAAGGTTAGGTGGGGTTATAGGGACAGGGTGGATGTGTGGGCTTGGGTAGGGTGCTCTTTCCAAGGCCCGGTGCAGACTCGATGGGCCGAATGGCCTCCTTCTGCTCTATAAATTCTATGGTAAATGTTAAAATATTGGACGGAATGAGGAGGGAGAAATAGATCCTGTGTTGCGGGTGGGTGCAAGGTTCAGGAGGAGGCAGCGGGATAAGCAGTACAGCGCTCCCTCAGCACTAACCCTTTAACAGTGCGGCACTCCCTCAGTACTGACCCTCTGACAGTGCAGCACTCCTTCAGTACTGACCCTCTGACAGCGCAGCTCTCCCTCAGTACTGACCGTTTGACAGTGCAGCACTCCCTCAGCACTAACCCTTTAACAGTGCGGCACTTCCTTAGTACTGACCCTCTGACAGTGCGGCACTCCCTCAGTACTGACCCTCTGACAGCGCAGCTCTCCCTCAGTACTGACCGTTTGACAGTGCAGCTCTCCCTCAGTACTGACCCTCTGACAGTGCGGCACTCCCTCACTACTGACCCTCTGACAGTGCGGCACTCCCTCAGTACTGACACTCTGACAGTGCAGCACTCCCTCAGTACTGACCGTTTGACAGTGCGGCACTCCCTCAGTACTGACCATTTGACAGTGCGGCACTCCCTCAGTACTGACTCTGACAGTGCAGCACTCCCTCAGTACTGACCCTCTGACAGTGCGGCACTCCATCAGGACTGACACTCTGACAGTGCGGCACTCCCTCAGCACTGACCCTCTGACAGTGCAGCTCTCCCTCAGTACTGACCCTCTGATAGTACAGCGCTCCCTCAGCACTGACCCTCTGACAGTGCGGCACTCCCTCAGTACTGACCCTCTGACAGTGCGGCACTCCCTCAGTACTGACCCTCTGACAGTGCAGCACACCCTCAGTACTGACGCTCGGACAGTGCGGCGCTCCCTCAGTACTGACCCTCTGACAGTGCAGCACTCCCTCAGTACTGACCCTCAAACAGTGCAGCACTCCCTCAGTACTGATCTTCTGACAGGACAGCACTCCCTCAGTACTGACCCTCTGACAGTGCAGCACTCCCTCAGCACTGACCCTCTGACAGTGCGGCACTCCCTCAGAACTGACCCTCTGACAGTGCAGCACTCACTCAGTACTGACCCTCTGACTGTGCAGCACTCCCTCAGTACTGACCCTCTGACAGTGCAGCACTCCCTCAGTGCTGACCCTCAGACAGCGCAGCACTCCCTCAGCACTGGCCCTCTGACAGTGCAGCACTCCCTCTGTACTGACCCTCTGACAGTGCAACACTCCCTCAGTACTGACCCTCTGACAGTGTAACACTCCCTCAGTACTCACACTCTGACAGTGCAGCACTCCCTCAGTACTGACCCTCTGACAGTGCGGCACTCCCTCAGTACTGACCCTCTGACAGTGCAGCGCTCCCTCAGTACTGACCCTCTGATAGTATAGCGCTCCCTCAGCACTGACCCTCTGACACTGCAGCACTCCCTCAGTACTGACGCTCTGACAGTGCGGCACTCCCTCAGTACTGACCACTCAACAGTGCAACATTCCCTCAGTACTGACCCTCTGACAGTGCAGCGCTCCCTCAGTACTGACCCTCTGACAGTGCAGCACTCCCTCAGTACTGACCCTCTGACAGTGCAGCGCTCCCTCAGTACTGACCCTCTGACAGTGCAGCGCTCCCTCAGCACTGACCCTCTGACAGTGCGGCACTCCCTCAGTACTGACCCTCTGACAGTGCGGCACTCCCTCAGTACTGACCCTCAAACAGTGCAGCACTCCCTCAGTACTGACCCTCTGACAGTGCAGCACTCCCTCAGCACTGACCCTCAAACAGTGCAGCACTCCCTCAGTACTGACCCTCTGACAGTGCAGCACTCCCTCAGTACTGACCCTCTGACAGTGCAGCACTCCCTCAGTACTGACCCTCTGACAGTGCAGGACTCCCTCAGTACTGACCCTCTGACAGTGCAGCACTCCCTCAGTACTGACCCTCTGACAGTGCAGCACTCCCTCAGTACTGACCCTCTGACAGTGCAGCACTCCCTCAGTACTGACCCTCTGACAGTGCAGCACTCCCTCAGTACTGACCCTCTGACAGTGCAGCACTCCCTCAGTACTGACCCTCTGACAGTGCAGCACTCCCTCAGTACTGACCCTCTGACAGTGCAGCACTCCCTCAGTACTGACCCTCTGACAGTGCAGCGCTCCCTCAGTACTGATCTTCTGACAGGACAGCACTCCCTCAGTACTGACCCTCTGACAGTGCAGCACTCCCTCAGTACTGACCACTCAACAGTGCAACACTCCCTCAGTACTGACCCTCTGACAGTGCAGCACTGCCTCAGTACTGACTCTCTGACAGTGCAGCACTCCCTCAGTACTGATCTTCTGACAGTGCGGCACTCCCTCAGAACTGACCCACTGACAGTGCAGCACCCACTAAGTACTGACCACTCAACAGTGCAACACTCCCTCAGCACTGGCCCTCTGACAGTGCAGCACTCCCTCTGTACTGACCCTCTGACAGTGCAGCACTCCCTCAGTACTGACCCTCTGACAGTGCGGCACTCCCTCAGTACTGACCCTCTGACAGTGCGGCACTCCCTCAGTACTGACTCTCTGACAGTGCAACACTCCCTCAGTAATTACCCTCCGACAGTGCAGCACTCCCGCAGTACTGACCCTCTGACAGTGCAGCACTCCCTCAGTACTGACCCTCTGACAGTGCAGCACTCCCTCAGTACTGACACTCTGACAGTGCAGCACTCCCTCAGTACTGACCCTCTGACAGTGCAACGCTCCCTCAATACTGACCCTCTGATAGTACAGCGCTCCCTCAGCAGTGACCCTCTGACAGTGCGGCACTCCCTCAGTACTGACCACTCAACAGTGCAGCACTCCCTCAGTACTGACCCTCTGACAGTGCAGCACTCCCTCAGTACTGACCCTCTGACAGTGCAGCACTCCCTCAGTACTGACCCTCTGACAGTGCAGCTCTCCCTCAGTACTGATCCTCTGACAGTGCGGCACTCCCTCAGTACTGACCCTCTGACAGTGCAGCTCTCCCTCAGTACTGATCCTCTGACAGTGCGGCACTCCCTCAGTACTGACCCTCTGACAGTGCAGCACTCCCTCAGTACTGACCCTCTGATAGTACAGCGCTCCCTCAGTACTGACCCTCTGAAAGTGCGGCACTCCCTCAGTACTGACCCTCTGACAGTGCGGCACTCCCTCAGTACTGACTCTCTGACAGTGCAGCACACCCTCAGTACTGACCCTCTGACAGTGCAGCACTCCCTCAGGACTGACCCTCTGACAGTGCGGCACTCCCTCAGTACTGACCGTCTGACAGTGCGTCACTCCCTCAGTACTGATCCTCTGACATTGAAGCACTTCCTCAGGACTGACCCTCTGACAGTGCAGCACTCCCTCAGTACTGACCCTCTGACAGTGCAGCACTCCCTCAGTACTGACCCTCTGACAGTGCGTCACTCCCTCAGTACTGATCCTCTGACATTGAAGCACTTCCTCAGTACTGACCCTCTGACAGTGCGGCACTCCCTCAGTACTGACCCTCTGACAGTGCGGCACTCCCTCAGTACTGACCCTCTGACAGTGCAGCACTCCCTCAGTACTGACCCTCTGACAGTGCAGCTCTCCCTCAGTACTGATCCTCTGACAGTGCGGCACTCCCTCAGTACTGACCCTCTGACAGTGCAGCTCTCCCTCAGTACTGATCCTCTGACAGTGCGGCACTCCCTCAGTACTGACCCTCTGACAGTGCGGCACTCCCTCAGTACTGAGCCATGGACACCAGTTTGTGCAGTTATTCTAACAATTTATCTTTTGAATTTCCTGACAGGACACTGGCAAGGAAGCTTTCATCAAGAACCTCCCATCTGCACTGAAACCCTTCGAACAAATGCTGGCAAAAAATAATGGCGGGAAGGATTTTCTCGTGGGGAACAAGGTAGAAAATCCAATTCTGACTCGGGTGTCTGGGACAGACGGGCCGGGATTCTCCAATCCCGAGGCCAAGTTGCGACGCCTGCGCGGAAAGCGGCCCGAGCCACTTGGGCGTCAATGGGCCTCCATGCCATGGCATTCACCCCTTCCTCGGGGGGCCAGCACGGCGCTGCAGGGGTGTCCGCTGCTCAGGCCATCGAAAGACGGTGCTCCGATCCGCGCATGCGCGAGGGTTCCCATCTCGGTGCCGGACCCTGGGCAACATGGCGGAGCCTGTTCAGGGGCTCGGCGTGGAGGAACATAGCCCCCGTCCGACCCACGGAACTAGCCCGTCCACCGATCGGTAGGCCGGAGAATCCGGGCCACTGTCAGGGTAATGTAGAGGGAGCTCTACACTGTATCTAACCCGTGCTGTACCTGTCCTGGGAGCGCTCGATGCCGACACTCACTAACCCTCTCCTCGCTCTCTCTCTCTCTCTCTCTCCATAGATCTCCTTTGTTGATTATAACCTGGTCGACCTCCTCTCTAACTTTGAGGTGCTGTCTCCGGGCTGCCTCAAGACCACTCCCCTGCTGAAGGCCTACGTGGAGCGTGTCCTTGCCAGGCCTAAACTCAAGGTCTACCTGGAATCCGAAGCCTACAAGAAGCTACCCATCAACGGAAATGGAAAGCAGTGAGTGGGAGGGAGTGTCTGTTGAGAAGGTGGGAGCAGCCTGGAGCCAGGCCCAGTTAGGCCTCACGACCTTCGACCCTTTGCGCTCCACACTGCGCAAGCTCTCATTGCCGCAACTTTTGTCATCGTTATCCAGTCATCAAAATAAAACTTCATTGTGCAGAAACACGTCTGTGAAGTAGATTTATTTGTCTCTCTCTCTTTCACTTTGCACATGTGACTGATCCCTCCGTCCCAACCACCCTCTCCACCTCGGCGGACGCCAGTTCCTTCCTGGGGTCTGTGGCACGCTTTAGCCACCATCTTTACCCCCATGAGGGGACGGGCACACTGGGCCCATCCGAGACAGGGGTCGCCCTCACGGGGAACCCCATTTAACCCGAGCTGTCCCGGAGGTCGCGTCGATCCGATTCCGTCAGCTGAGTTTTGCTTCACATTGCATTATTTCTGAAATGCGGAGAGCGGGGAACGTCCGATACGGGCGGCGTTCGCGGTGACGAGCCGGCAGGCGGGAAGGGACAGGAAGGGCAGTTTATCCGTGGAGCAGCAGCTGGCGACCCAAAGCGGGACGGAGGGAAGAGGCCGGGAGGTTAACGTCGGGGGGGGGGGGGTTCCGCGTGAGAGTGGGAGGCACGAGAGGGGATGG
This sequence comes from Scyliorhinus torazame, assembly GCF_047496885.1. Classification (NCBI taxonomy): domain Eukaryota; kingdom Metazoa; phylum Chordata; class Chondrichthyes; order Carcharhiniformes; family Scyliorhinidae; genus Scyliorhinus; species Scyliorhinus torazame. The sequence goes on along the minus strand of NC_092710.1, from coordinate 16,829,321 downwards.
GCGAGGGGGAGTGACAGTGGACAGGGAGTGAAAGGGAGAGTGTTTGAAGGGGAGAGGGGGCGAAGGGGGAGAGGGAGTGAGGGGAGAGGGACTGAAGGAGAGAGGGTGTGGAGAGGGAGTGAAGGAGAGAGGGAGTGAAGGAGAGAGGGAGTGAAGGAGAAAGGGAGTGAAGGAGAGAGGGAGTGAAGAAGAGAAGGAGTGAAGGAGAGGGGGAGTGAAGGAGAGAGGGTGAAGGGAGTGAAAGAGAGAGGGAATGAAGGAGAGAGGGAGTGAAGAAGAGAGGGAGTGAATGAGAGAGGGAGTGAAGGAGAGAGGGTGAAGGGAGTGAAGGAGGGAGGGAGTGAAGGAGAGTGGGAGTGAAGGAGAGAGGGAGTGAAGGAGAGAGGGGTGAAGGTGGAGAGTGAGTGAGGGGAGAGGGAGTGAAGGGGAGAGGGAGTGAAGGAGAGTGGGAGTGAAGGAGACAGGGAGTGAAGGAGCGAGGGAGTGAAGGAGAGAGGGAGTGAAGGAGAGAGGGAGTGAAGGAGAAAGGGTGAAGAGAGAGGGAGTTAAGGAGAGAGGGAGTGACGGAGAGAGGGAGTGAAGGAGAAAGGGTGAAGGAGAGAGGGAGTGAAGGAGAGAGGGAGTGAAGGAGAGAGGGAGTGAAGGAGAGAGGGAGTGAAGGAGAAAGGGTGAAGGAGAGAGGGAGTGAAGGAGGGAGGGAGTGAAGGAGAGAGGGAGTGGAGATGGAGTGAAGGAGAGAGGGACTGAAGGAGAGAGAGGGAGTGAAGGAGAGAGGGCGTGAAGAAGAGAGGGAGTGAAGGAGAGAGGGAGTGAAGGAGAGAGGGGGTGAAGGAGAGAGGGGGTGAAGGAGAGAGGGGGTGAAGGAGAGATGGAGTGAAGGAGGGAGGGAGAGAAGGAGAGAGGGAGTGAAGGAGAGAGGGTAAAGGAGGGGGGGAGTGAAGGAGAGAGGGAGTGAAGGAGAGTGGGAGTGAAGGAGAGAGGGAGAGAAGTAGAGAGTGAGTGAAGAAGAGAGGGAGTGAAGGAGATAGGGAGTGAAGGAGAGGGGGAGTGAAGGAGAGCGGGGTGAAGGAGAGAGGGAGTGAAGGAGAGAGGGAGTGAAGGAGAGGGAGTGAAGGAGAGAGAGAGTGAAGAAGGGAGGGTGAAGGAGAGAGGGAGCGAAGGAGGGAGGGAGTGAAGGAGAGAGGGAGTAAAGGAGAGAGGGAGTGAAGAAGAGAGGGAGTGAAGGGGAGAGGGAGTGAAGGGGAGAGAGGGTGAAGGGAGTGAAGGAGATAGGGACTGAAGGAGAGTGGGAGTGAAGGAGAGAGGGAGTGAAGGAGAAAGGGTGAAGGAGAGAGGGAGTGAAGGAGAAAGGGTGAAGGAGAGAGGGAGTGAAGTAGAGAGGGAGTGAGGAGAGAGGGGGTGAAGGAGAGAGGGGGTGAAGAAGAGAGGGAGTGAAGATGAGAGGGTGTGAAGGAGAGACGGAGTGAAGGAGAGAGGGAGTGAAGGAGAGGGAGTGAAGGAGAGGGAGTGAAGGAGAAAGGGTGAAGGGAGTGAAGGAGAGAGGGACTGAAGGAGAGTGGGAGTGAAGGAGAGAGGGAGTGAAGGAGAAAGGGTGAAGGAGAGAGGGAGTGAAGGAGAGAGGGAGTGAAGGAGAGAGGGAGTGAAGTAGAGAGGGAGTGAAGGAGAGAGGGAGTGAAGGGGCGAGGGAGTGAAGGAGAGAGGGATTGAAGGGGAGAGGGAGTGAAGGGGAGAGGGAGTGAAGGGGAGAGGGTGTGAAGGCGAGAGGGAGTGAAGGAGAGAGGGAGTGAAGGAGAAAGGGTGAAGAGAGGGAGTGAAGGAGGGAGTGAAGAAGAGAGTGAGTGAAGAAGAGAGGGAGTGAAGGGGAGAGGGAGTGAAGGGGAGAGGGAGTGAAGGAGAGAGGGTGAAGGGAGTGAAGGAGATAGGGACTGAAGGAGAGTGGGAGTGAAGGAGAGAGGGAGTGAAGGAGAAAGGGTGAAGGAGAGAGGGAGTGAAGGAGAAAGGGTGAAGGAGAGAGGGAGTGAAGTAGAGAGGGAGTGAGGAGAGAGGGGGTGAAGGAGAGAGGGGGTGAAGAAGAGAGGGAGTGAAGATGAGAGGGAGTGAAGGAGAGACGGAGTGAAGGAGAGAGGGAGTGAAGGAGAGGGAGTGAAGGAGAGGGAGTGAAGGAGAAAGGGTGAAGGGAGTGAAGGAGAGAGGGACTGAAGGAGAGTGGGAGTGAAGGAGAGAGGGAGTGAAGGAGAAAGGGTGAAGGAGAGAGGGAGTGAAGGAGAGAGGGAGTGAAGGAGAGAGGGAGTGAAGTAGAGAGGGAGTGAAGGAGAGAGGGAGTGAAGGGGCGAGGGAGTGAAGGAGAGAGGGATTGAAGGGGAGAGGGAGTGAAGGGGAGAGGGAGTGAAGGGGAGAGGGAGTGAAGGCGAGAGGGAGTGAAGGAGAGAGGGAGTGAAGGAGAAAGGGTGAAGAGAGGGAGTGAAGGAGGGAGTGAAGAAGAGAGTGAGTGAAGAAGAGAGGGAGTGAAGGGGAGAGGGAGTGAAGGAGGGAGGGAGTGAAGGAGAGAGGGAGTGAAGGAGAGAGGGAGTGAAGGAGAAAGGGTGAAGGAGAGAGGGAGTGAAGGAGAGAGGGAGTGAAGGAGAGAGGGAGTGAAGGAGAGAGGGAGTGAAGGAGAGAGGGAGTGAAAGAGAGAGGGTGAAGGAGCGAGAGAGTGAAGGAGAGAGGGAGTGAAGGAGAGAGGGAGTGAAGGAGAGAGGGAGTGAAGGAGAGGGAACGAAGGAGGGAGGGAGTGAAGGAGAGAGGAAGTGAAGGGGAGAGGGAGTGAAGGAGAGAGGGAGTGAAGGAGAAAGGGTGATGTGAGAGGGAGTGAAGGAGGGAGTGAAGAAGAGAGTGAGTGAAGAAGAGAGGGAGTGAAGGGGAGAGGGAGTGAAGGGGAGAGGTAGTGAAGGAGGGAAGGAGTGAAGGGGAGAGGTAGTGAAGGAGGGAAGGAGTGAAGGAGAGAGGGAGTGAAGGAGAGAGGGAGTGAAGGAGAGAGGGAGTGAAGGAGAGAGGGAGCGAAAGAGGGAGGGAGCAAAGGAGAGAGGGAGTGAAGGAGAGAGGGAGTGAAAGAGAGAGGGTGAAGGAGAGAGAGAGTGAAGGAGGGAGGGAGTGAAAGAGAGAGGGAGTGAAGGAGAGAGGGAGTGAAGGAGTAGAGGGAGTGAAGGAGAGAGGGAGTGAAGGAGAGAGGGAGTGAAGGAGAGAGGGAGTGAAGGAGAGAGGGAGTGAAGGAGAGAGGGAGTGAAGGAGAGAGGGAGTGGAGAGAGAGTGAAGGAGAGAGGGACTGAAGGAGAGAGAGGGAGTGAAGGAGAAAGGGTGAAGGAGAAAGGGAGTGAAGGAGAGAGGGAGTGAAGGAGAGAGGGAGTGAAGTAGAGAGGGAGTGAAGTAGAGAGGGAGTGAAAGAGAGAGGGTGAAGGAGCGAGAGAGTGAAGGAGAGAGGGAGTGAAGGAGAGAGGGAGTGAAGGGGAGAGGGAGTGAAGGAGAGAGGGAGTGAAGGGGAGAATGAGTGAAGGGGAGAGGGAGTGAAGGGGAGAGGGAGTGAAGGAGAGAGGGAGTGAAGGAGAGAGGGAGTGAAGGAGAGAGGGAGTGAAGGAGAAAGGGTGAAGATAGGGAGTGAAGGAGGGAGTGAAGAAGAGAGTGAGTGAAGAAGAGAGGGAGTGAAGGGGAGAGGGAGTGAAGGAGGGAGGGAGTGAAGGAGAGAGGGAGTGAAGGAGAGAGGGAGTGAAGGAGAAATGGTGAAGGAGAGAGGGAGTGAAGGAGGGGGGAGTGAAGGAGAGAGGGAGTGAAGGAGGGGGGAGTGAAGGAGAGAGGGAGTGAAGGAGAGAGGGAGTGAAGGAGAGAGGGAGTGAAGGAGAGAGGGAGTGAAAGAGAGAGGGTGAAGGAGCGAGAGAGTGAAGGAGAGAGGGAGTGAAGGAGAGAGGGAGTGAAGGAGAGAGGGAGTGAAGGAGAGGGAACGAAGGAGGGAGGGAGTGAAGGAGAGAGGGAGTGAAGGAGAGAGGGAGTGAAGGAGAGAGGGAGTGAAGGAGAGAGGGAGTGAAGGAGGGAGTGAAGAAGAGAGTGAGTGAAGAAGAGAGGGAGTGAAGGGGAGAGGTAGTGAAGGAGGGAGGGAGTGAAGGAGAGAGGGAGTGAAGGAAAGAGGGAGTGAAGGAGAGAGGGAGTGAAGGAGAGAGGGAGCGAAAGAGGGAGGGAGCGAAGGAGAGAGGGAGTGAAGGAGAGAAGGAGTGAAAGAGAGAGGGTGAAGGAGAGAGAGAGAGTGAAGGAGAGAGGGAGTGAAGGAGAGAGGGAGTGAAGGAGAGAGGGAGTGAAGGAGAGAGGGAGTGGAGAGAGAGTGAAGGAGAGAGAGGGAGTGAATGAGAGGGCGTGAAGGAGAGAGGGAGTGAAGAAGAGAGGGAGTGAAGGAGAGAGGGAGTGAAGGAGAGAGAGAGTGAAGGAGAGAGAGAGTGAAGGAGGGAGGGAGGGAAGGAGAGAGGGAGCGAAGGAGAGAGGGAGTGAAGGAGAGTGTGAGTGAAGGAGAGAGGGAGTGAAGGAGGGAGGGAGTGAAGGAGCGAGGGAGTGAAGGAGAGAGGGAGTGAAGGAGAGAGGGAGCGAAGGAGGGAGGGAGTGAAGGAGAGAGGGAGTGAAGAAGAGAGGGAGTGAAGGAGAGGGGGAGTGAAGGAGAGATGGTGAAGGGAGTGAAGGAGAGAGGGAGTGATGGAGAGCGGGAGTGAAGGAGAGAGGAGTGAAGGAGAGAGGGGTGAAGGGGGAGAGGGAGTGAGGGGAGAGGGAGTGAAGGGGGGAGGGAGTGAAGGACAGTGGGAGTGAAGGAGAGAGGGAGTGAAGGAGAGAGGGAGTGAAGGAGAGAGGGAGTGAAGGAGAGAGGGAGTGAAGGAGAGAGGCAGTGAAGGAGAAAGGGTGAAGAGGGAGGGAGTTAAGGAGAGAGGGAGTTAAGGAGAGAGGGAGCGAGGGAGAAAGGGTGAAGGAGAGAGGGAGTGAAGGAGAGAGGGAGTGAAGGAGAGAGGGTGAAGGAGGGGGAGGGAAGGAGAGAGGGAGTGAAGGAGAGTGGGAGTGAAGGAGAGAGGGAGTGAAGGAGAGAGGGAGTGAAGGAGAAAGGGAGTGAAGGAGAGAGGGAGTGAAGGAGAAAGGGTGAAGGAGAGAGGGAGTGAAGGAGAGAGGGACTGAAAGAGAGAGAAGGAGTGAAGGAGAGATGGCGTGAAGGAGCATGGGAGTGAAGGAGCGAGGGAGTGAAGGAGAGAGGGAGTGAAGGAGAGGGGGAGTGAAGGAGACAGGGAGTGAAGGAGAGAGGGAGTGAAGGAGAGAGGGGTCAGGGAGAGAGGGGGTGAAGGAGAGAGGGAGTGAAGGAGAGAGGGAGTGAAGGAGAGTGGGAGTGAAGGAGAGTGGGAGTGAAGGAGAGAGGGAGTGAAGGAGAGAGGGAGTGAAGGAGAGAGTGAGTGAAGAAGAGAGGGAGTGAAAGAGAAAGTGAGTGAAAGAGAGAGGGAGTGAAGGAGAGCGGGGAGAAGGAGAGAGGGAGTGAAGGAGAGAGGGAGTGAAGGAGAGAGGGGTCAGGGAGAGAGGGGGTGAAGGAGAGAGGGAGTGAAGGAGAGAGGGAGTGAAGGAGAGTGGGAGTGAAGGAGAGTGGGAGTGAAGGAGAGAGGGAGTGAAGGAGAGAGGGAGTGAAGGAGAGAGTGAGTGAAGAAGAGAGGGAGTGAAAGAGAAAGTGAGTGAAAGAGAGAGGGAGTGAAGGAGAGCGGGGAGAAGGAGAGAGGGAGTGAAGGAGAGAGGGAGTGAAGGTGAGCGGGGAGAAGGAGAGAGGGAGTGAAGGAGAGAGGGAGTGAAGGAGAGAGGGAGTGAAAGAGAGAGGGAGTGAAGGAGAGCGGGGAGAAGGAGAGAGGGAGTGAAGGAGAGAGGGAGTGAAGGAGAGGGAGTGAAGGAGAGGGAGTGAAGGAGAGGGAGTGAAGGAGAGGGAGTGAAGGAGAGAGAGGGTGAAGGACGGAGGGAGTGAAGAAGAGAGGGAGTGAAGGGGAGAGGGAGTGAAGGAGAGAGGGTGAAGGGAGTGAAGGAGAGAGGGGGTGAAGGAGAGAGGGAGTGAAGATGAGAGGGAGTGAAGGAGAAAGGGAGTGAAGGAGAGAGGGACAGAAGGAGAGAGGTACTGAAGGAGAGGGAGAGAAGGAGAAAGGATGAAGGAGAGAGGGAGTGAAGGAGGGAGGGAGTGAAGGAGAGAGGGAGTGAAGGAGAGAGGGAGTGAAGTAGAGAGGGAGTGAAGGAGAGAGGGAGTGAAAGAGAGAGGGAGTGAAAGAGAGAGGGTGAAGGAGCGAGAGAGTGAAGGAGAGAGGGAGCGAAGGAGGGAGGGACTGAAGGAGAGAGGGAGTGAAGGGGAGAGGGAGTGAAGGAGAGAGGGAGTGAAGGGGAGAGGGAGTGAAGGAGAGAGTAAGTGAAGGGGAAAGGGAGTGAAGGAGAGAGGGAATGAAGGAGAAAGGGTGAAGAGAGAGGGAGTGAAGGAGGGAGTGAAGAAGAGAGTGAGTGAAGAAGAGAGGGAATGAAGGGGAGAGGGAGTGAAGGAGGGAGGGAGTTTAAGGAGAGAGGGAGTGAAGGAGAGAGGGAGTGAAGGAGAGAGGGAGTGAAGGAGAAAGGGTGAAGGAGAGAGGGAGTGAAGGAGGGGGGAGTGAAGGAGAGAGGGAGTGAAGGAGAGATGGAGTGAAGGAGAGAGGGAGTGAAGGAGAGAGGGAGTGAAGGAGAGAGGGAGTGAAGGAGAGAGGGTGAAGGAGCGAGAGAGTGAAGGAGAGAGGGAGTGAAGGAGACAGGGAGTGAAGGAGAGAGGGAGCGAAGGAGGGAGGGAGTGAAGGGGAGAGGGAGTGAAGGAGAGAGGGAGTGAAGGAGAGAGGGATTGAAGGAGGGAGGGTGATGGAGGGAGGGAGTGAAGGAGAGAGGCAGTGAAGGAGGGAGGGAGTGAAGGAGAGAGGGAGTGAAGGAGAGAGGGAGTGAAGGAGAGAGGGAGTGAAGGAGAGAGGGTGAAGGAGGGAGGGAGTGAAGGAGAGAGGGAGTGAAGGAGAGAAGGAGTGAAGGAGAGAGGGAGTGAAGGAGAGAGGGTGAAGGAGGGAGGGAGTGAAGGAGAGAGGGAGTGAAGGTGAGAAGGAGGGATGGAGAGTGGGAGTGAAGGAGAGAGGGAGTGAAGGAGAGAGTGAGTGAAGAAGAGAGGGAGTGAAGGAGAGAGGGAGTGAAGGAGAGAGGGAGTGAAGGAGAGAGGGAGTGAAGGAGAGCGGGGCGAAGGAGAGAGGGAGTGAAGGAGAGAGGGAGTGAAGGAGAGGGAGTGAAGGAGAGGGAGAGAAGGAGAGGGAGTGAAGGAGAGGGAGTGAAGGAGAAAGGGTGAAGGAGAGAGGGAGTGAAGGAGGGACGGAGTGAAGGAGAGAGGGAGTGAAGGGGAGAGGGAGTGAAGAAGAGAGGGAGTGAAGGAGCGAGGGAGTGAAGAAGAGAGGGAAGTAAGAAGAGAGGGAGTGAAGGAGAGAGGGAGTGAAGGAGAGAGGGAGTGAAGGAGAGAGACAGTGAAGGAGAGAGAGAATGAAGGAGGGAGGGAGTGAAGGAGAGAGAGAGCGAAGGAGGGAGGGAGTGAAGGAGAGAGGGAGTGAAGGGGAGAGGGAGTGAAGGAGAGAGGGAGTGAAGGAGAGAGGGAGTGAAGGAGAGAGGGTGTAGGGAGTGAAGGAGAGAGGGAGTGAAGGAGCGTGGGAGTGAAGGAGAGAGGGAGTGAAGGAGAGAGGGGGTGAAGGGGGAGAGGGAGAGAGGGGAGAGGGAGTGAAGGGGAGGGGGAGTGAAGGAGAGTGGGAGTGAAGGAGAGAGGGAGTGAAGGAGAGAGGGAGTGAAGGAGAGAGGGAGTGAATAGAAAGGGTGAAGAGGGAGGAGTTAAGGAGAGAGGGAGTGAAGGAGAGAGGGAGTGAAGGAGAAAGGGTGAAGGAGAGAGGGAGTGAAGGAGAGAGGGAGTGAAGGAGAGAGGGAGTGAAGGAGAGAGGGAGTGAAGGAGAGCGGGGCGAAGGAGAGAGGGAGTGAAGGAGAGAGAGAGTGAAGGAGAGGGAGTGAAGGAGAGGGAGTGAAGGAGAAAGGGTGAAGGAGAGAGGGAGTGAAGGAGGGACGGAGTGAAGGAGAGAGGGAGTGAAGGGGAGAGGGAGTGAAGAAGAGAGGGAGTGAAGGAGAGAGGGAGTGAAGGAGAGAGGGAGTGAAGGAGAGCGGGGCGAAGGAGAGAGGGAGTGAAGGAGAGAGGGAGTGAAGGAGAGGGCGTGAAGGAGAGGGAGTGAAGGAGAAAGGGTGAAGGAGAGAGGGAGTGAAGGAGGGACGGAGTGAAGGAGAGAGTGAGTGAAGAAGAGAGGGAGTGAAGGAGAGAGGGAGTGAAGGAGAGAGGGAGTGAAGGAGAGCGGGGCGAAGGAGACAGGGAGTGAAGGAGAGAGGGAGTGAAGGAGAGGGAGTGAAGGAGAAAGGGTGAAGGAGAAAGGGTGAAGGAGAAAGGGTGAAGGAGAGAGGGAGTGAAGGAGGGACGGAGTGAAGGAGAGAGGGAGTGAAGGGGAGAGGGAGTGAAGAAGAGAGGGAGTGAAGGAGCGAGGGAGTGAAGAAGAGAGGGAAGTAAGAAGAGAGGGAAGTAAGAAGAGAGGGAGTGAAGGAGAGAGGGAGTGAAGGAGAGAGGGAGTGAAGGAGAGAGACAGTGAAGGAGAGAGAGAATGAAGGAGGGAGGGAGTGAAGGAGAGAGAGAGCGAAGGAGGGAGGGAGTGAAGGAGAGAGGGAGTGAAGGAGAGAGGGAGTGAAGGAGAGAGGGTGAAGGGAGTGAAGGAGAGAGGGAGTGAAGGAGCGTGGGAGTGAAGGAGAGAGGGAGTGAAGGAGAGAGGGGGTGAAGGGGGAGAGGGAGTGAGGGGAGAGGGAGTGAAGGGGAGGGGGAGTGAAGGAGAGTGGGAGTGAAGGAGAGAGGGAGTGAAGGAGAGAGGGAGTGAAGGAGAGAGGGAGTGAATAGAAAGGGTGAAGAGGGAGGAGTTAAGGAGAGAGGGAGTGAAGGAGAGAGGGAGTGAAGGAGAAAGGGTGAAGGAGAGAGGAAGTGAAGGAGAGTGGGAGTGAAGGAGAGAGGGAGTGAAGGAGAGAGGGAGTGAAGGAGAGAGGGAGTGAAAGAGAGAGGGAGTGAAGGAGAGAGGGAGTGAAGGAGAGAGGGACTGAAGGAGAGAGAGGGACTGAAGGACAGAGAGGGAGTGAAGGAGAGAGGGCGTGAAGGAGAGAGGGAGTGAAGGAGAGAGGGAGTGAAGGAGAGAGGGAGTGAAGGAGAGAGGGTGAAGGAGGGGGAGTGAGGGAGAGAGGAAGTGAAGGAGAGTGGGAGTGAAGGAGAGAGGGAGTGAAGGAGAGAGGGAGTGAAGGAGAGAGGGAGTGAAGGAGAGAGGGAGTGAAGGAGAGAGGGACTGAAGGAGAGAGAGGGAGTGAAGGAGAGAGAGGGAGTGAAGGAGAGAGAGGGAGTGAAGGAGAGAGGGGGTGAAGGAGAGACGGAGTGAAGGAGAGAGGGTGAAGGAGGGAGTGAAGGAGAGGGAGTGAAGGAGAGGGAGTGAAGGAGAAAGGGTGAAGGAGAGAGGGAGTGAAGGAGGGAAGGAGTGAACGAGAGAGGGAGTGAAGGAGGGAGGGAGTGAAGAAGAGAGGGAGTGAAGGGGAGAGGGAGGGAAGGAGAGAGCTTGAAGGGAGTGAAGGAGAGAGGGGGTGAAGGAGAGAGGGAGTGAAGATGAGAGTGAGTGAAGGAGAAAGGGAGTGAAGGAGAGAGGGAGTGAAGGAGAGGGAGTGAAGGAGAAAGGGTGAAGGAGAGAGGGAGTGAAGGAGGGAGTGAAGAAGAGAGTGAGTGAAGAAGAGAGGGAGTGAAGGGGAGAGGGAGTGAAGGAGGGAGGGAGTGAAGGAGAGAGGGAGTGAAGGAGAGAGGGAGTGAAGGAGGGGGGAGTGAAGGAGAGAGGGAGTGAAGGAGAGAGGGAGTGAAGGAGAGAGGGAGTGAAGGAGAGAGGGAGTGAAGGAGAGAGGGAGTGAAGGAGAGAGGGAGTGAAAGAGAGAGGGTGAAGGAGCAAGAGAGTGAAGGAGAGAGGGAGTGAAGGAGAGGGAGTGAAGGAGAAAGGGTGAAGGAGAGAGGGAGTGAAGGAGAGAGGGAGTGAAGGAGAGAGGGAGTGAAGGAGAGAGGGAGCGAAGGAGGGAGGGAGTGAAGGAGAGAGGAAGTGAAGGGGAGAGGGAGTGAAGGAGAGAGGGAGTGAAGGCGCGAGGGAGTGATGGAGAGAGGGAGTGAAGGAGAAACGGTGAAGAGAGAGGGAGTGAAGGAGAGAGTGAGTGAAGGGGAGAGGGAGTGAAGGAGGGAGGGAGTGAAGGAGAGAGGGAGTGAAGAGAGAGGGAGTGAAGAGAGAGGGAGCGAAGGAGGGAGGGAGCGAAGGAGAGAGGGAAGTGAAGGAGAGAAGGAGTGAAGAAGAGAGGGAGTGAAAGAGAGAGGGTGAAGGGGAGAGAGAGAGTGAAGGAGGGAGGGAGTGAAGGAGAGAGGGAGCGAAGGAGGGAGGGAGCGAAGGAGAGAGGGAGTGAAGGAGAGAGGGAGTGAAGAAGAGAGGGCGTGAAGAAGAGAGGGAGTGAAGGAGGGAGGGAGTGAAGGAGAGAGGGGGTGAAGGAGAGAGGGGGAGAAGGAGAGAGGGAGTGAAGGAGGGAGGGAGTGAAGGAGAGAAGGAGTGAAGGAGAGAGGGAGTGAAGGAGAGAGGGAGTGAAGGAGAGAGGGAGTGATGGAGAGAGGGTGAAGAAGGGAGGGAGTGAAGGAGAGAGGGAGTGAAGGGGAGAGGGAGTGAAGGAGAGAGGGAGTGAAGGAGAAAGGGTGATGAGAGAGGGAGTGAAGGAGGGAGTGAAGAAGAGAGTGAGTGAAGAAGAGAGGGAGTGAAGGAGGGAGGGAGTGAAGGAGAGAGGGAGTGAAGGAGAGAGGGAGTGAAGGAGAAAGGGTGAAGGAGAGAGGGTGTGAAGTAGAGAGGGAGTGAAGGAGGGGGGACTGAAGGAGAAAGGGAGTGAAAGAGAGAGGGAGTGAAGGAGGGAGTGAAGGAGAGAGGGAGTGAAAGAGAGGGGGTGAAGGAGCTAGAGAGTGAAGGAGAGAGGGAGTGAAGGAGGGAGGGAGCGAAGGAGGGAGGGAGTGAAGGGGAGAGGGAGTGAAGGAGAGAGGGAGTGAAGGCGAGAGGGAGTGATGGAGAGAGGGAGTGAAGGAGAAACGGTTAAGAGAGAGTGAGTGAAGGAGGGAGTGAAGAAGAGAGTGAGTGAAGGAGGGAGGGAGCGAAGGAGAGAGGGAAGTGAAGGAGAGAAGGAGTGAAGAAGAGAGGGAGTGAAAGAGAGAGGGTGAAGGAGAGAGAGAGTGAAGGAGGGAGGGAGTGAAGGAGAGAGGGAGCGAAGGAGGGAGGGAGCGAAGGAGAGAGGGAGTGAAGGAGAGCGGGAGTGAAGAAGAGAGGGCGTGAAGAAGTGAGGGAGTGAAGGAGGGAGGGGGTGAAGGAGAGAGGGAGTGAAAATGAGAGGGAGTGAAGGAGAGAGGCTGAAGGAGAGAGGGAGTGAAGGAGAGAGGGAGTGAAGGAGAGAGGGTGAAGGAGGGAGGGAGTGAAGGAGAGAGGCAGTTAAGGAGGGAGGGACTGAAGGAGAGAGGGAGTGAAGGAGAGAGGGAGTGAAGGAGAGAGGGAGTGAAGGATAGAGGGTGAAGGTGGGAGGGAGTGAAGGAGAGAGGGAGTGAAGGAGAGAAGGAGGGAGAGAGTGAAGGAGGGAGGGAGTGAAGGAGAGAAAGTGAAGTGGAGAGGGAGTGAAGGAGAGAGGGGGAGAAGGAGAGAGGGAGTGAAGGGGAGATGGAGTGAAGGGGAGATGGAGTGAAGGAGAGATGGAGTGCTGGAGGGAGTGAAGGTGAGAGGGAGTGAAGGAGGGAGGGAGTGAAGGAGAGAGGGAGTGAAGGAGGGAGGGAGTGAAGGAGGGAGGGAGTGAAGGAGGGAGGGAGTGAAGGAGGGAGGGAGTGAAGGAGGGAGGGAGTGAAGGAGAGTGGGAGTGAAGGAGAGTGGGAGTGAAGGTGGGAGGGAGGGAGGTACAGAGGGGGTGAATGATAGAGGGAGTGAAGGAGAGAGGGAGTGAAGGAGAGAGGGAGTGAAGGAGAGAGGGTGAGAGAGGGAGTGAAGGAGAGAGGGCGAAGGAGGGAGTGACGGAGAGTGGGAGTGAAGGAGAGAGGGAGTGAAGGAGAGAGGGTGAGAGAGGGAGTGAAGGAGAGAGGGTGAAGGAGGGAGTGACGGAGAGTGGGGAGTGAAGGAGAGAGGGAGTGAAGGAGAGAGGGAGTGAAGGAGAGAGGGAGTGAAGGAGAGAGGGTGAAGGAGGGAGGGAGTGAAGGAGAGGGGGGAGTGAAGGAGAGAGGGTGAAGGAGGGAGGGAGTGAAGGAGAGAGGGAGTGAAGAAGAGAGGGAGTGAAGGAGAGAGTGAGTGAAGGAGAGAGGGTGAAGGAGGGAGGGAGTGAGGGAGAGAGGGTGAATGAGGGAGGGAGTGAAGGAGAGAGGGAGTGAAGCAGAGAGGGAGTGAAGGAGAGAGGGAGTGAAGGAGAGAGGGAGTGAAGGAGAGAGGGGGTGAAGGAGAGAGGGGGTGAAGGAGAGAGGGGGTGAAGGAGAGAGAGTGAAGTGGAGAGGGCGTGAAGGAGAGAGAGTGAAGAAGAGAGGGAGTGAAGGAGAGAGGGAGTGAAGGAGAGAGGGAGTGAAGGAGAGAGAGTGTGAAGGAGAGAGAGTGTGAAGGAGGGAGGGAGTGAAGGAGACAGGGAGTGAAGGAGAGAGGGAGTGAAGGAGAGAGGGTGAAGGAAGTGAAGGGGAGAGGGAGTGAAGGAGAGTGGGAGTGAAGGAGAGTGGGAGTGAAGGAGAGTGGGAGTGAAGGAGAGAGGGAGTGAAGGAGAGAGGGAGTGAAGGAGAAAGGGTGAAAGGGAGGAGTTAAGGAGAGAGGGAGTGAAGGAGAGAGGGAGTGAAGGAGAGAGGGAGTGAAGGAGAGAGGGAGTGAAGGAGAGAGGGAGTGAAGGAGAGAGGGAGTGAAGGAGAGAGGGAGTGAAGGAGAGAGGGAGTGAAGGAGAGAGGGAGTGAAGGAGAGAGGGAGTGAAGGAGGGGGAGTGAGGGAGAGAGGAAGTGAAGGAGAGAGGGAGTGAAGGAGAGAGGGAGTGAAGGAGAGAGGGAGTGAAGGAGAGAGGGAGTGAAGGAGAGAGGGACTGAAGGAGAGAGAGGGAGTGAAGGCGAGAGGGCGTGAAGGAGGGAGGGAGTGAAGAAGAGAGGGAGTGAAGGAGAGAGGGAGTGAAGGAGAGAGGGGGTGAAGGAGAGAGGGGTGAAGGAGAGAGAGGGTGAAGGAGAGAGGGAGTGAAGGAGGGAGGGAGAGAAGGAGAGACGGAGTGAAGGAGAGAGGGTGAAGGAGGGGGGAAGTGAAGGAGAGAGGGAGTGAAGGAGAGTGGGAGTGAAGGAGAGAGGGAGTGAAGGAGAGAGTGAGTGAAGAAGAGAGGGAATCAAGGAGAGAGGGAGTGAAGGAGAGTGGTGTAAAGGAGAGAGGGAATGAAGTAGAGAGGGAGTGAAGGAGAGGGAGTGAAGGAGAGGGAGTGAAGGAGAAAGGGTGAAGGAGAGAGGGAGTGAAGGAGGGAGGGAGTGAAGGAGGGAGGGCGTGAAGGAGGGAGGGAGTGAAGGAGGGAGGGAGTGAAGGAGGGAGGGAGTGAAGAAGAGAGGGAGTGAAGGGGAGAGGGAGTGAAGGAGAGAGCTTGAAGGGAGTGAAGGAGAGAGGGGGTGAAGGAGAGAGGGAGTGAAGATGAGAGTGAGTGAAGGAGAAAGGGAGTGAAGGAGAGAGGGAGTGAAGGAGAGGGAGTGAAGGAGAAAGGGTGAAGGAGAGAGGGCGTGAAGGAGGGAGGGAGTGAAGGAGAGAGGGAGTGAAGGAGAGAGGGAGTGAAGGAGAGAGGGAGTGAAGGAGAGAGGGAGTGAAGGAGAGAGGGAGTGAAGGAGAGAGGGAGTGAAAGAAAGAGGGTGAAGGAGCGAGAGAGTGAAGGAGAGAGGGAGTGAAGGAGAGAGGGAGTGAAGGAGAGAGGGAGTGAAGGAGGGAGTGAAGGAGAGAGGGAGTAAAGGGGAGAGGGAGTGAAGGAGAGAGGGAGTGAAGGAGAAAGGGTGAAGAGAGAGTGAGTGCAGGAGGGAGTGAAGAAGAGAGTGAGTGAAGGAGAGAGGGTGAAGGAGGGAGGGAGTGAGGGAGAGAGGGTGAATGAGGGAGGGAGTGAAGGAGAGAGGGAGTGAAGCAGAGAGGGAGTGAAGGAGAGAGGGAGTGAAGGAGAGAGGGAGTGAAGGAGAGAGGGAGTGAAGGAGAGGGGGAGTGAAGGAGAGAGGGTGAAGGAGGGAGGGAGTGAAGGAGAGAGGGAGTGAAGAAGAGAGGGAGTGAAGGAGAGAGTGAGTGAAGGAGAGAGGGTGAAGGAGGGAGGGAGTGAGGGAGAGAGGGTGAATGAGGGAGGGAGTGAAGGAGAGAGGGAGTGAAGCAGAGAGGGAGTGAAGGAGAGAGGGAGTGAAGGAGAGAGGGAGTGAAGGAGAGAGGGAGTGAAGGAGAGAGGGGGTGAAGGAGAGAGGGGGTGAAGGAGAGAGAGTGAAGTGGACGAGGGCGTGAAGGAGAGAGAGTGAAGAAGAGAGGGAGTGAAGGAGAGAGGGAGTGAAGGAGAGAGGGAGTGAAGGAGAGAGAGTGTGAAGGAGGGAGGGAGTGAAGGAGAGAGGGAGTGAAGGAGAGAGGGAGTGAAGGAGAGAGGGAGTGAAGGAGAGAGGGTGAAGGGAGTGAAGGGGAGAGGGAGTGAAGGAGAGTGGGAGTGAAGGAGAGTGGGAGTGAAGGAGAGAGGGAGTGAAGGAGAGAGGGAGTGAAGGAGAAAGGGTGAAAGGGAGGAGTTAAGGAGAGAGGGAGTGAAGGAGAGAGGGAGTGAAGGAGAGAGGGAGTGAAGGAGAGAGGGAGTGAAGGTGAGAGGGAGTGAAGGAGAGAGGGAGTGAAGGAGAGAGGGAGTGAAGGAGAGAGGGAGTGAAGGAGAGAGGGAGTGAAGGAGAGAGGGAGTGAAGGAGAGAGGGAGTGAAGGAGGGGGAGTGAGGGAGAGAGGAAGTGAAGGAGAGAGGGAGTGAAGGAGAGAGGGAGTGAAGGAGGGAGGGAGTGAGGAGAGAGGGAGTGAAGGAGAGAGGGAGTGAAGGAGAGAGTGGGGTGAAGGAGAGAGGGGTGAAGGAGAGAGAGGGTGAAGGAGAGAGGGAGTGAAGGAGGGAGGGAGAGAAGGAGAGACGGAGTGAAGGAGAGAGGGTGAAGGAGGGGGGAAGTGAAGGAGAGAGGGAGTGAAGGAGAGTGGGAGTGAAGGAGAGAGGGAGTGAAGGAGAGAGTGAGTGAAGAAGAGAGGGAATCAAGGAGAGAGTGAGTGAAGGAGAGAGGGAGTGAAGGAGAGTGGTGTAAAGGAGAGAGGGAATGAAGTAGAGAGGGAGTGAAGGAGAGGGAGTGAAGGAGAGGGAGTGAAGGAGAAAGGGTGAAGGAGAGAGGGAGTGAAGGAGGGAGGGAGTGAAGGAGAGAGGGAGTGAAGGAGGGAGGGAGTGAAGAAGAGAGGGAGTGAAGGGGAGAGGGAGTGAAGGAGAGAGCTTGAAGGGAGTGAAGGAGAGAGGGGGTGAAGGAGAGAGGGAGTGAAGATGAGAGTGAGTGAAGGAGAAAGGGAGTGAAGGAGAGAGGGAGTGAAGGAGAGGGAGTGAAGGAGAAAGGGTGAAGGAGAGAGGGCGTGAAGGAGGGAGGGAGTGAAGGAGAGAGGGAGTGAAGGAGAGAGGGAGTGAAGGAGAGAGGGAGTGAAGGAGAGAGGGAGTGAAGTAGAGAGGGAGTGAAGGAGAGAGGGAGTGAAAGAAAGAGGGTGAAGGAGCGAGAGAGTGAAGGAGAGAGGGAGTGAAGGAGAGAGGGAGTGAAGGAGAGAGGGAGTGAAGGAGGGAGTGAAGGAGAGAGGGGGGTGAAGGAGAGAGGGAGTGAAGATGAGAGTGAGTGAAGGAGAAAGGGAGTGAAGGAGAGAGGGAGTGAAGGAGAGGGAGTGAAGGAGAAAGGGTGAAGGAGAGAGGGCGTGAAGGAGGGAGGGAGTGAAGGAGAGAGGGAGTGAAGGAGAGAGGGAGTGAAGGAGAGAGGGAGTGAAGGAGAGAGGGAGTGAAGGAGAGAGGGAGTGAAGGAGAGAGGGAGTGAAAGAAAGAGGGTGAAGGAGCGAGAGAGTGAAGGAGAGAGGGAGTGAAGGAGAGAGGGAGTGAAGGAGGGAGTGAAGGAGAGAGGGAGTAAAGGGGAGAGGGAGTGAAGGAGAGAGGGAGTGAAGGAGAAAGGGTGAAGAGAGAGTGAGTGCAGGAGGGAGTGAAGAAGAGAGTGAGTGAAGGAGAGAGGGTGAAGGAGGGAGGGAGTGAGGGAGAGAGGGTGAATGAGGGAGGGAGTGAAGGAGAGAGGGAGTGAAGCAGAGAGGGAGTGAAGGAGAGAGGGAGTGAAGGAGAGAGGGAGTGAAGGAGAGAGGGAGTGAAGGAGAGGGGGAGTGAAGGAGAGAGGGTGAAGGAGGGAGGGAGTGAAGGAGAGAGGGAGTGAAGAAGAGAGGGAGTGAAGGAGAGAGTGAGTGAAGGAGAGAGGGTGAAGGAGGGAGGGAGTGAGGGAGAGAGGGTGAATGAGGGAGGGAGTGAAGGAGAGAGGGAGTGAAGCAGAGAGGGAGTGAAGGAGAGAGGGAGTGAAGGAGAGAGGGAGTGAAGGAGAGAGGGAGTGAAGGAGAGAGGGGGTGAAGGAGAGAGGGGGTGAAGGAGAGAGAGTGAAGTGGAGAGGGCGTGAAGGAGAGAGAGTGAAGAAGAGAGGGAGTGAAGGAGAGAGGGAGTGAAGGAGAGAGGGAGTGAAGGAGAGAGAGTGTGAAGGAGGGAGGGAGTGAAGGAGAGAGGGAGTGAAGGAGAGAGGGAGTGAAGGAGAGAGGGAGTGAAGGAGAGAGGGTGAAGGAAGTGAAGGGGAGAGGGAGTGAAGGAGAGTGGGAGTGAAGGAGAGTGGGAGTGAAGGAGAGAGGGAGTGAAGGAGAGAGGGAGTGAAGGAGAAAGGGTGAAAGGGAGGAGTTAAGGAGAGAGGGAGTGAAGGAGAGAGGGAGTGAAGGAGAGAGGGAGTGAAGGAGAGAG
This sequence comes from Scyliorhinus torazame, assembly GCF_047496885.1. Taxonomy (NCBI): domain Eukaryota; kingdom Metazoa; phylum Chordata; class Chondrichthyes; order Carcharhiniformes; family Scyliorhinidae; genus Scyliorhinus; species Scyliorhinus torazame. Next base: position 16,812,193 of record NC_092710.1, on the reverse strand, counting down.
GGAGTGAAGGTGAGAGGGAGTGAAGGAGAGAGGGAGTGAAGGAGAGAGGGAGTGAAGGAGAGAGGGAGTGAAGGAGAGAGGGAGTGAAGGAGAGAGGGAGTGAAGGAGAGAGGGAGTGAAGGAGGGGGAGTGAGGGAGAGAGGAAGTGAAGGAGAGAGGGAGTGAAGGAGAGAAGGAGTGAAGGAGAGAGGGAGTGAAGGAGAGAGGGAGTGAAGGAGAGAGGGAGTGAAGGAGAGAGGGACTGAAGGAGAGAGAGGGAGTGAAGGAGAGAGGGCGTGAAGGAGGGAGGGAGTGAAGGAGAGAGGGAGTGAAGGAGAGAGGGAGTGAAGGAGAGAGGGGGTGAAGGAGAGAGAGGGTGAAGGAGAGAGGGAGTGAAGGAGGGAGGGAGAGAAGGAGAGACGGAGTGAAGGAGAGAGGGTGAAGGAGGGGGGAAGTGAAGGAGAGAGGGAGTGAAGGAGAGTGGGAGTGAAGGAGAGAGGGAGTGAAGGAGAGAGTGAGTGAAGAAGAGAGGGAATCAAGGAGAGAGTGAGTGAAGGAGAGAGGGAGTGAAGGAGAGTGGTGTAAAGGAGAGAGGGAATGAAGTAGAGAGGGAGTGAAGGAGAGGGAGTGAAGTAGAGGGAGTGAAGGAGAAAGGGTGAAGGAGAGAGGGAGTGAAGGAGGGAGGGAGTGAAGGAGAGAGGGAGTGAAGGAGGGAGGGAGTGAAGAAGAGAGGGAGTGAAGGGGAGAGGGAGTGAAGGAGAGAGCTTGAAGGGAGTGAAGGACAGAGGGGGTGAAGGAGAGAGGGAGTGAAGATGAGAGTGAGTGAAGGAGAAAGGGAGTGAAGGAGAGAGGGAGTGAAGGAGAGGGAGTGAAGGAGAAAAGGTGAAGGAGAGAGGGCGTGAAGGAGGGAGGGAGTGAAGGAGAGAGGGAGTGAGGGAGAGAGGGAGTGAAGGAGAGAGGGAGTGAAGGAGAGAGGGAGTGAAGTAGAGAGGGAGTGAAGGAGAGAGGGAGTGAAAGAAAGAGGGTGAAGGAGCGAGAGAGTGAAGGAGAGAGGGAGTGAAGGAGAGAGGGAGTGAAGGAGGGAGTGAAGGAGAGAGGGAGTAAAGGGGAGAGGGAGTGAAGGAGAGAGGGAGTGAAGGAGAAAGGGTGAAGAGAGAGTGAGTGAAGGAGGGAGTGAAGAAGAGAGTGAGTGAAGAAGAGAAGGAGTGAAGGTGAGAGGGAGTGAAGGAGGGAGGGAGTGAAGGAGGGAGGGAGTGAAGGAGAGAGGGAGTGACGGAGAAAGGGTGAAGGAGAGAGGGAGTGAAGGAGAGAGGGAGTGAAGGAGAGAGGGAGTGAAAGAGAGAGCGTGAAGGAGCGAGAGAGTGAAGGAGAGAGGGAGTGAAGGAGAGAGGGAGTGAAGGAGAGAGGGAGTGAAGGAGAGAGGGAGTGAAGGAGAGAGGGAGCGAAGGAGGGAGGGAGTGAAGGAGAGAGGAAGTGAAGGGGAGAGGGAGTGAAGGAGAGAGGGAGTGAAGGCGAGAGGGAGTGATGGAGAGAGGGAGTGAAGGAGAAACGGTGAAGAGAGAGGGAGTGAAGGAGGGAGTGAAGAAGAGAGTGAGTGAAGGGGAGAGGGAGTGAAGGAGGGAGGGAGTGAAGGAGAGAGGGAGTGAAGGAGAGAGGGAGCGAAGGAGGGAGGGAGGGAAGGAGAGAGGGAAGTGAAGGAGAGAAGGAGTGAAGAAGAGAGGGAGTGAAAGAGAGAGGGTGAAGGAGAGAGAGAGTGAAGGAGAGAGGGAGTGAAGAAGAGAGGGCGTGAAGAAGAGAGCGAGTGAAGGAGAGAGGGGGTGAAGGAGAGAGGGAGTGAAAATGAGAGGGAATGAAGGAGAGAGGGTGAAGGAGGGAGGGAGTGAAGGAGAGAGGGAGTGAAGGAGAGAGGGTGAAGGAGGGAGGGAGTGAAGGAGAGAGGGAGTGAAGGAGAGAGGGAGTGAAGGAGAGAGGGAGTGAAGGAGAGAGGGAGTGAAGGAGAGAGGGAGTGAAGGAGAGAGGGAGTGAAGGAGAGAGGGAGTGAAGGAGAGAGGGAGTGAAGGAGAGAGGGTGAAGGAGGGAGGGAGTGAAGGAGAGAGGGAGTGAAGGGGAGAGGGAGTGAAGGAGAGAGGGAGTGAAGGAGAAAGAGTGAAGAGAGAGGGAGTGAAGGAGAGAGGGAGAGAAGGAGAGAGGGAGTGAAAGAGAGAGGGTGAAGGAACTAGAGAGTGAAGGAGAGAGGGAGTGAAGGAGAGTGGGAGTGAAGGAGAGAGGGAGTGAAGGAGAGAGGGAGTGAAGGAGAGAGGGAGTGAAGGAGAGAGGGTGAAGGAGGGAGGGAGTGAAGGAGAGAGGGAGTGAAGGAGAGTGGGAGTGAAGGAGAGAGGGAGTGAAGGAGAGAGGGAGTGAAGGAGAGAGGGAGTGAAGGAGAGAGGGAGTGAAGGAGAGAGGGAGTAAAGGAGAGAGGGAGTGAAGGAGGGAGGGAGTGAGGGAGAGAGGGTGAAGGAGGGAGGGAGTGAAGGAGAGAGGGAGTGAAGCAGAGAGGGAGTGAAGGAGAGGGGGAGTGAAGGAGAGAGGGAGTGAAGGAGAGAGGGAGTGAAGGAGAGAGGGAGTGAAGGAGAGAGGGAGTGAAGGAGGGAGGGAATGAGGGAGAGAGGGTGAAGGAGGGAGGGAGTGATGGAGAGAGGGAGTGAAGCAGAGAGGGAGTGAAGGAGAGAGAGAGTGAAGGAGAGATGGAGTGAAGGAGAGAGGGAGTGAAGGAGAGAGGGGGTGAAGGAGAGAGAGTGAAGTGGAGAGACAGTGAGGAGGGGAGCAGTATGGTTCTCACCGAGGGCTGTAGCCGTAGCAACCAGCACCGTAAGGGATCGGCGGTGTCAGGCCGGAACACAAGCGATCAGGCAAAGTGGCATGATCGGAGCCTGCACAGTAGGCCCCATATGGGTATGGAGGCGCTGGTGGGGCGGCGCAGGGATAGTCCGGCCTGGAGGAGGGAGGGCCACGGGGTTCCACTGCAAATCCAAGACACCGCGGACGGTTTGTCGCACAGCCGAGACGTCGGGACGTGTGATCACGGGCAAAATAACACTCGGGCCCTGAGGAGGAAGTGAGGACAGAAGGAAATGGAATCACAGTCAGCTCATCAACAGGCAAAATACAGCACAATAAATCCAGTCCATCCATTGGAGGGTCAGTACTGAGGGAGTGCCGCACTGGCAGAGGGTCAGTACTGAGGGAGTGCCGCACTGGCAGAGGGTCAGTACTGAGGGAGTGCCGCACTGGCAGAGGGTCAGTACTGAGGGAGTGCTGCACTGTCAGAGGGTCAGTACTGAGGGAGCGCCGCACTGTCAGAGGGTCAGTACTGAGGGAGTGCCGCACTGGCACAGGGTCAGTACTGAGGGAGGGCTGCACTGTCAGAGGGTCAGTGCTGAGGGAGCGCCGCACTGTCGGAGGGTCAGTACTGAGGGAGCGCTGCACTGTCAGAGGGTCAGTACTGAGGGAGTGCCGCACTGTCGGAGGGTCAGCACTGAGGGAGTGCTGTACTGTCAGTGTGTCAGTACTGAGGGAGTGCTGCACTGTCAGAGGGTCAGTACTGAGGGAGTGCTGCAGTCAGAGGGTCAGTACTGAGGGAGTGCTGCACTGTCAGAGGGTCAGTACTGAGGGTGAGCTGCACTGTCGGAGGGTCAGTACTGAGGGAGTGCCGCACTGTCGGAGGGTCAGCACTGAGGGAGTGCTGCACTGTCGGAGGGTCAGCACTGAGGGAGTGCTGCACTGTCAGAGGGTCAGTACTGAGGGAGTGCTGCACTGTCAGAGGGTCAGTACTGAGGGAGTGCTGTACTGTCAGAGTGTCAGTACTGAGGGAGTGCTGCACAATCAGAGGGTCAGTACTGAGGGAGTGCTGCACTGTCAGAGGGTCTTTACACCAGTCAGTGTACAGGTATCTCCCTGACAGAGAGAGGGGACTGAGAGACACCAGTCAGTGTACAGATATCTCCCTGAGAGAGAGAGGGGACTGAGAGACACCAGTCAGTATACAGATATCATCCTGAGAGAGAGAGGGACTGGGAGACACAAGTCAGTGTACAGATACCTCCCTGAGAGAGAGAGGGGACTGAGAGACACCAGTCAGTGTACAGATTTCTCCCTGAGAGAGAGGGGACTGAGAGACACCAGTCAGTGTACAGATATCTCCCTGAGAGAGAGGGGACAGAGAGACACCAGTCAGTGTACAGATATCTCCCTGAGAGAGAGGGGACTGAGAGACACCAGTCAGTGTACAGATATCTCCCTGAGAGAGAGTGGACTGAGAGACACCAGTCTGTGTACAGATATCTCCCTGAGAGAGGGGGGACTGAGAGACACCAGTCAGTGTACAGATATCTCCCTGAGAGAGAGGGGACTGAGAGACACCAGTCAGTGTACAGATATCTCCCTGAGAGAGAGAGGGGACTGAGAGACACCAGTCAGTGTACAGATATCTCCCTGAGAGAGAGAGGGCTGAGAGACAACAGTCAGTGTACAGATATCTCCCTGAGAGAGAGGGGACTGAGAGACACCAGTCAGTGTACAGATATCTCCCTGAGAGAGAGAGGGGACTGAGAGACACCAGTCAGTGTACAGATATCTCCCTGAGAGAGAGGGGGCTGAGAGACACCAGTCAGTGTACAGATATCTCCCTGAGAGAGAGAGGGGACTGAGATACACCAGTCAGTGTACAGATATCTCCCTGAGGGAGAAGACTGAGAGACACCAGTCAGTGTACAGATATCTCCCTGAGAGAGGGGACTGAGAGACACCAGTCAGTGTACAGATATCTCCCTGAGAGAGAGAGGGGGGACTGAGAGACACCAGTCAGTGTACAGATATCTCCCTGAGAGAGAGAGGGGACTGAGATACACCAGTCAGTGTACAGATATCTCCCTGAGAGAGAGGACTGAGAGACACCAGTCAGTGTACAGATATCTCCCTGAGAGAGAGAGAGGGGACTGAGATACACCAGTCAGTGTACAGATATCTCCCTGAGAGAGAGGGGACTGAGAGACACCAGTCCGTGTACAGATGTCTCCCTGAGAGTGAGGGGACTGAGGGACACCAGTCAGTGTACAGATACCTCCCTGAGAGAGAGAGGGGGGACTGAGAGACACCAGTCAGTGTACAGATATCTCCCTGAGAGAGAGAGGGGACTGAGAGACACCAGTCAGTGTACAGATTTCTCCCTGAGAGAGAGGGGACTGAGAGACACCAGTCAGTGTACAGATATCTCCCTGAGAGAGAGGGGACAGAGAGACACCAGTCAGTGTACAGATATCTCCCTGAGAGAGAGGGGACTGAGAGACACCAGTCAGTGTACAGATATCTCCCTGAGAGAGAGAGTGGACTGAGAGACACCAGTCTGTGTACAGATATCTCCCTGAGAGAGGGGGGACTGAGAGACACCAGTCAGTGTACAGATATCTCCCTGAGAGAGAGGGGACTGAGAGACACCAGTCAGTGTACAGATATCTCCCTTAGAGAGAGGGGACTGAGAGACACCAGTCAGTGTACAGATATCTCCCTGAGAGAGAGAGGGGACTGAGAGACACCAGTCAGTGTACAGATATCTCCCTGAGAGAGAGGGGACTGAGAGACACCAGTCAGTGTACAGATATCTCCCTGAGAGAGAGAGGGGACTGAGAGACACCAGTCAGTGTACAGATATCTCCCTGACAGTGAGGGGACTGCGACACCAGTTATTCTGATACAATTAAACTGTTGTGTGAAAAGCTTGCCTTTATCATCCCTGTGGTTGAGATGTGTTTTGGGCAGAGTGTTCTGTCCTCTTGTGGTTGAAGTGAGAATTGGCAGTGTCCCCGCTCTCGCGTTGCGTGCCCTGTAACAAGAGATGGGTTGAGGGATGAGTTACAGCGCTGCTCGAGGCCTAGCACGCTCCCTTTGTCACCTGCGAAGACGGAGTGAGAATGGCTAGGCCCCAGGCCCGGCATTCGATCACGCCGAGTTAGCCTCCTGCTGGGCATCACACGCAGGGCGGGCGAGAGCCATGAGGCTTCAGCTCAGGCCTTGTCCTCAAGTTGGCCATACCTCGTACACAGCGTGGCAGTTGAGCACCACATCTGCAGCGCAGACCAGCTCTAGGCTTCATATCGGGCCTAGCGTACAAACACACACACACACACACTCCTAAAGCGCAGGAAAGGTCTAGGATTCGTTTCGGGCCTAGCTTACACCCACACTCCTAAACAGCAGGAAAACAGTTTGGGCTTGATCCAAGGCCCACAGAGACTAGTTCGGGCGTCTCCAAGGCAATAGTGCACTCTGTTATTCCCAGGACAAACACTATACTGGACTGGTACACGAGAAGAGCAGGGACTGACCAGCGCTTGACCAGTACATGTCAACTACAGTACATGAGGGGGTCACACAGGGGACTAGGCCGTACAGACAGATGTGGAAAGCAAAAACGTACCAGTCATCGAGGTCGACGTCCCGGAATCCCTTCGCAAATGGGTTGCTGGCAATTTTCAACTGGGTAATCTGTAAAGATTCACATACACAAGATGGTCAGGGCTGCACTTTACACCCAGTGTCAGCATCAAGCTCGCCCAGGACAGGTACAGCACGGGTTAGATACAGTGTTGAGCTCCCTCTACATTACCCTGACAGTGTGTCCCCCACTTTATACCCAGTGTCAGCATCGAGCGCTCCCAGGACAGGTACAGCACGGGTTAGATACAGTGTAGAGCTCCCTCTACATTACCCTGACAGTGTGTCCCCCACTTTATACCCAGTGTCAGCATCGAGCTCTCCCAGGACAGGTACAGCACAGGTTAGATACAGTGTAGAGCTCCCTCTACATTACCCTGACAGTGTCCCCCCCCACTTTATACCCAGTGTCAGCATCGAGCTCCCCCAGGACAGGTACAGCACGGGTTAGATACAGTGTAGAGCTCCCTCTACATTACCCTGACAGTGTCCCCCCCACTTTATACCCAGTGTCAACATCGAGCTCTCCCGGGACAGATACAGCACGGGTTAGATACAGTGTAGAGCTCCCTCTACATTACCCTGACAGTGTGTCCCCCACTTTATACCAAGTGTCAGCATCGAGCGCTCCCAGGACAGTTACAGCACGGGTTAGATACAGTGTAGAGCTCCCTCTACATTACCCTGACAGTGTGTGTCCCACTTTATACCCAGTGTCAGCATCGAGCTCTCCCAGGACAGATACAGCACGGGTTAGATACAGTGTAGAGCTCCCTCTACATTACCCTGACAGTGTGTGTCCCACTTTATACCCAGTGTCAGCATCGAGATCTCCCAGGACAGGTACAGCACGGGTTAGATACAGTGTAGAGCTCCCTCTACATTACCCTGACCGTGTCTCCCCCACTTTATACCCAGTGTCAGCATCGAGCTCCCAGGACAGGTACAGCACGGGTTAGATACAGTGTAGAGCTCCCTCTACATTACCCTGACAGTGTCCCCCCCACTTTATACCCAGTGTCAGCATCGAGCTCTCCCAGGACAGGTACAGCACGGGTTAGATACAGTGTAGAGCTCCCTCTACATTACCCTGACAGTGTCCCCCCCACTTTATACCCAGTGTCAGCATCGAGCTCTCCCAGGACAGGTACAGCAAGGGTTAGATACAATGTAGAGCTCCCTCTACATTACCCTGACTGTGTCCCCCCCCCACCTTATACCCAGTGTCAGCATCGAGCTCTCCCTGGACAGGTACAGCACAGATCAGATACAGTGTAGAGCTCCCTCTACATTACCCTGTCAGTGTCCCCCCCACTTTATACCCAGTGTCAGCATCGCGCTCTCCCAGGACAGGTACGGCACGGGTTAGATACAGTGTAGAGCTCCCTCTACATTACCCTGACAGTGTGTGTCCCACTTTATACCCAGTGTCAGCATCGAGCTCTCCCAGGACAGGTACAGCACGGGTTAGATACAGTGTAGAGCTCCCTCTACATTACCCTGACAGTGTGACCCCCACTTTATACCCAGTGTCAGCATCGAGCTCTCCCAGGACAGGTACAGCACGGGTTAGACACAGTGTAGAGCTCCCTCTACATTACCCTGACAGTGTGTCCCCCACTTTATACCCAGTGTCAGCATCGAGCTCTCCCAGGACAGGTACAGCACGGGTTAGATACAGTGTAGAGCTCCCTCTACATTAACCTGACAGTGTGTCCCCACTCTATACCCAGTGTCAGCATCGAGCTCTCCCAGGACAGGTACAGCACGGGTTAGATACAGTGTAGAGCTCCCTCTACATTACCCTGACAGTGTGTCCCCCACTTTATACCCAGTGTCAGCATCGAGCGCTCCCAGGACAGGTACAGCACAGGTTAGATACAGTGTAGAGCTCCCTCTACATTACCCTGACAGTGTGTCCCCCACTTTATACCCAGTGTCAGCATCGAGCGCTCCCAGGACAGGTACAGCACGGGTTAGATACAGTGTAGAGCTCCCTCTACATTACCCTGACAGTGTGTCCCCCACTTTATACCCAGTGTCAGCATCGAGCGCTCCCAGGACAGGTACAGCACGGGTTAGATACAGTGTAGAGCTCGCTCTACATTACCCTGACAGTGTCCCCCCCACTTTATACCCAGTGTCAGCATCGAGCTCTCCCAGGACAGGTACAGCATGGGTTAGATACAGTGTAGAGCTCCCTCTACATTACCCTGACAGTGTGTCCCCCCCCACTTTATACCCAGTGTCAGCATCGAGCTCTCCCAGGACAGGTACAGCACGGGTTAGATACAGTGTAGAGCTCCCTCTACATTACCCTGACAGTGTCCCCCCCCACTTTATACTCAGTGTCAGCATCGAGCTCTCCCAGGACAGGTACAGCACGGGTTACAGTGTAGAGCTCCCTCTACATTACCCTGACAGTGTGTCCCCCACTTTATGCACAGTGTCAGCATCGAGCTCTCCCAGGACAGGTACAGCACGGGTTAGATACAGTGTAGAGCTCCCTCTACATTACCCTGACAGTGTGTCCCCCACTTTATACCCAGTGTCAGCATCGAGCTCTCCCAGGACATATACAGCACGGGTTAGATACAGTGTAGAGCTCCCTCTACATTTCCCTGACAGCGTGTCTCCCACTTTATACCCAGTGTCAGCATCGAGCTCTCCCAGGACAGGTACAGCACGGGTTAGACACAGTGTAGAGCTCCCTCTACATTTCCCTGACAGTGTGTCCCCCACTTTATACCCAGTGTCAGCATCGAGCTCTCCCAGGACAGGAACAGCACGGGTTAGATACAGTGTAGAGCTCCCTCTACATTACTCTGACAGTGTGTCCCCCACTTTATACCCAGTGTCAGCATCGAGCTCTCCCAGGACAGGTACAGCACGGGTTAGATACAGTGTAGAGCTCCCTCTACATTACCCTGACAGTGTTTCCCCCCACTTTATCCCCAGTGTCAGCATCGAGCTCTCCCAGGACAGGTACAGCACGGGTTAGATACAGTGTAGAGCTCCCTCTACATTACCCTGACAGTGTGTCCCCACTTTATACCCAGTGTCAGCATCGAGCGCTCCCAGGACAGGTACAGCACGGGTTAGATACAGTGTAGAGCTCCCTCTACATTACCCTGACAGTGTGTGTCCCACTTTATACCCAGTGTCAGCATCGAGCTCTCCCAGGACAGGTACAGCACGGGTTAGATACAGTGTAGAGCTCCCTCGACATTACCCTGACAGTGTGTCCCCCACTTTATACCCAGTGTCAGCATCGAGCACTCCCAGGACAGGTACAGCACGTGTTAGATACAGTGTAGAGCTCCCTCTACATTACCCTGACAGTGTTCCCCCCCACTTTATACCCAGTGTCAGCATCGAGCTCTCCCAGGACAGGTACAGCACGGGTTAGATACAGTGTAGAGCTCCCTCTACATTACCCTGACAGTGTGTCCCCCCACTTTATACCCAGTGTCAGCATCGAGCTCTCCCAGGATAGGTACAGCACGGGTTAGATACAGTGTAGAGCTCCCTCTACATTACCCTGACAGTGTCCCCCCCACTTTATACCCAGTGTCAGCATCGAGCTCTCCCAGGACAGGTACAGCACGGGTTAGATACAGTGTAGAGCTCCCTCTACATTACCCTGACAGTGTGTCCCCACTTTATACCCAGTGTCAACATCAAACATTCATTTCAGTTCTTTGTGGGCCTCGGTTTGATTCCCCCAGGCCCCAGAGGTTCAAACCCACACCTTGATCGGTTCAGCGGCCTTGCCTCTTGGGATAGCACGTCGCCCTGGACACTTGCACCCCTTTGAGGCCTAGTTGGCGCATGATTGACTTTTTAGTCGGGCCTGCTCTTGAACGCAATACCTCAGGCCTTGATTCCCGTCGCCCAGACAACCGGAGCAGTATTACGTGCCGTTCCTCTGGATCGAGAGCGTATCTCCTCAGATCCCTCTTCCCTCCGTCCTCAATTTTGTGAGGAGAGTTTGGACGGGCTGGGTTGGTATCCGCTGGAGTTTATCCCAGTCACAGGCCGCTGGATCCTAACCTTTAAGACCCTGAGGGGTGTTGACAGGGCTGATGTGGAGAGGATGTTTACTCTTATGGGAGAATCTAGACCGAGTTGGGGGGGGGGGGGGGGGCACTGTTTAAAAATATGGGGTCGTGCAGTTTACGAACATGGAGATATGTTAGCAGGTCAGCTCCGGAGGGAGGCAGCGGTAAGGGAAATTCTTCAGGTGAGGGATAGGGCAGGGGTGTTGGCGGCGGCTCCGGGTCTGATTAACAAGGTTTGTGAGGAGTTTTATGAGAGGTTGTGCAGGTCAGAGCCACCCGGGGGAGACCGGGAGATGCAGGAATTTCTAGATGGGTTGGAGTAGCCGAGGCTAGGGGAGGGGTGTCATGATATTCAAACACACACATCATGATGGACACACCAACAGACAATTCAGAGCACACAACACCACAACCAATCACACACAAGGACACCAACCACATAAAAGCACAAGCACGACACCTAGTGGACAGTAGGTCTGGGGACAAAGACACGGACAAGACCTGTTACAAGGTCACAAACAGGGAATCCCCACGTGCAGAGTATCAAGACAAAACTGTACATAGAAAGTTTAAATAAAATAGCGTTGTACCATATACAACCGTGTTGGCTCATCTGTGTGTCAGAACGCCCAACACCACAAGGGGGACAGGGCTACATTAGAAGGAGCAATAGTGGAGCAGGAGATAAAGGATGCGATTGGGAGGATGCAGTCGGGGAAGGTGGCAGGGCCGGATGGGTTTCCGGTGGAATATTATAAAAAATGTAAGGATAGGTTGGCAGCCCTGATGGTGGGGATGTTTGAGGAGGCGATAGGGAGGGGGTGTTGCCGCAAACCTTGGGGCAGGCATCGATTTCCCTGTACTAAAAAAAGATAAGGATCCGACAGAGTGTGGGTCGTATCGGCCCATATCACTTCTGAATGTGGACGTAAAAGTGTTGGCGAAGGTACTGGCGGGTAGGCTGGAGGAGTGCCTCCCGAAGGTGATAGGGGAGGATCAGACGGGGTTCGTGAAAGGGAGGCAGCTGTTTTCGAACATTAGGAGGGTTTTGAACGTTGTTATGGCACCGGCGGAAGGGAAGGAAACAGAGGTAGTTGTGGCATTGGACGCCGAGAAGGCGTTTGATTGGGTAGAATGGGGGTACCTGATGGCAGTGCTGGAGCGGTTTGGGATTGGACCAAGGTTTGTGAACTGGGTAAAGCTATTATATAAGGAGCCGACGGCGAGTGTCCGCACAAATAATATCAGCTCGAGATATTTCTCTCTCCACCGTGGGACGAGACAGGGATGTCCTATGTCCCCCCTGCTGTTTGCACTTGTGATTGAGCCGTTGGCCATCGCATTGAGAAGTTCAGGAGCATGGAAAGGAATAGTGCGGGGGGGGGGGGGGAGGATAGAGCATAGGGTGTCCTTATACGCCGACGACTTGCTGCTGTATGTGTCGGAGCCGAGTGCGTCGATAGGAGGAATATTGGAGCTACCGCGGGTATTTGGGTCTTTCTCGGGGTACAAGTTGAACCTGGACAAGAGTGAGTACTTTGTGGTGTCTCGGCCGGGGGTGGGGGCAGGGGTAGGAGGGGGGGCTGCCATTCCGTAGAGCAGGGACTCATTTTAGGTATCTGGGGGTGCAGGTTGCCCGGGAGTGGGGGAGGCTTCGCAGGTACAACATCACTAGTTTGGTGGGGAGAGTGAAAGCCGATCTGGCAAGGTGGGACGGCCTTCCTCTGTCACTGGCGGGCCGGGTACAGGCGGTTAAAATGAAAGTGTTGCCGCGATTCCTGTTTATTTTTCAATGCCTGCCGATTTTCCTGCCAAAGGCTTTTTTCAGGGAGATTGAGGGAAGGATTACCTCGTTCATATGGGGAGGGAAGGTGGCCAGAGTGAGAAAGGTGCTGCTACAGAGGGGAAGGCAGGCAGGGGGTTTGGGTCTCCCGAACCTGTTGTACTACTACTGGGCGGCGAACGTGGAGAAGGTGCGGAGCTGGGTCGGAGGGGTGGATTCCCAGTGGGTCAGAATGGAGGAGAGTTTGTGTACGGGGTCGGGATTGAAAGCGCGGATGACAGCGCCGCTCCCGATAGCCCCGGGGGAAATACTCCGGTAATAATAGCTTCATTGAGAATTTGGAGGCAATTCAGCAACGCTTCGCCCCCGTCCAAACCAATCCCCTCCCTCCCCACCCCCACCCCAGGGAAGTTAGCTTGCCGTTACCCGCTGGTTCTGGTAGGCCGTGACTGCGGTGAACTGCGTCTCAGCGAACAGGAAGCTTTTGAAATTCTCCGCCGCGTATCTCTCGCTGTCCGTGCGGGGGTCGACGTAAACCACGTGGAAACGGGGCTGGTAACGGTGCATGGAGTTCAGGATAATCTACAGGACACGGGGGGGGGGGGACAGAGAGAGAGAGAGAGAGAGAGAGAGGGGTGTGAGCGTCCGAATGGAAAGGAAGAAAGAGGGAGAAAGAAAGAGAAGGGGAGAGACACAGAGGGCTCAGAGAGAGAGAGGAAGAGAAGGCAGGGGAAGACAACTGACACACGCACAGAAACAGAGAAAGATAGAGAGAGAGACCGAGATCTGGCAGAGAGACAGACAGGGGACGTCTCTGAGACTTTGTCTGTCTGAGAGACACACACACGCACGCACACACACAGACAGACACGCAGACAGACAGACACGCAGACAGACAGACACGCAGACAGACAGACACGCAGACAGACAGACACTCAGACAGACAGACACTCAGACAGACAGACACTCAGACAGACAGACACTCAGACAGACAGACACTCAGACAGACAGACACTCAGACAGACAGACACTCAGACAGACTCTCAGACAGACAGACACTCAGACAGACACTCAGACAGACACTCAGACAGACAGACACTCAGACAGACACTCAGACAGACAGACACTCAGACAGACTCTCTGACAGACACTCAGACAGACAGACACTCAGACAGACAGACACTCAGACAGACACTCAGACAGACACTCAGACAGACAGACACTCAGACAGACACTCAGACAGACAGACAGACACTCAGACAGACACTCAGACAGACAGACAGACACTCAGACAGACACTCAGACAGACACTCAGACAGACAGACACTCAGACAGACACTCAGACAGACAGACACTCAGACAGACACTCAGACAGACACTCAGACAGACACTCAGACAGACACTCAGACAGACTCTCTGACAGACAGACACTCAGACAGACAGACACTCAGACAGACACTCAGACAGACAGACACTCAGACAGACAGACACTCAGACAGACTCTCTGACAGACACTCAGACAGACAGACACTCAGACAGACACTCAGACAGACAGACAGACACTCAGACAGACACTCAGACAGACAGACAGACACTCAGACAGACACTCAGACAGACACTCAGACAGACAGACACTCAGACAGACTCTCTGACAGACACTCAGACAGACAGACACTCAGACAGACACTCAGACAGACAGACAGACACTCAGACAGACACTCAGACAGACAGACAGACACTCAGACAGACACTCAGACAGACACTCAGACAGACAGACACTCAGACAGACACTCAGACAGACAGACACTCAGACAGACACTCAGACAGACACTCAGACAGACTCTCAGACAGACAGACACTCAGACAGACACTCAGACAGACAGACAGACACTCAGACAGACACTCAGACAGACACTCAGACAGACAGACACTCAGACAGACACTCAGACAGACAGACACTCAGACAGACACTCAGACAGACAGACACTCAGACAGACACTCAGACAGACACTCAGACAGACAGACACTCAGACAGACAGACACTCAGACAGACAGACACTCAGACAGACAGACACTCAGACACTCAGACAGACAGACACTCAGACAGACAGACACTCAGACAGACAGACACTCAGACAGACAGACACTCAGACAGACAGACACTCAGACAGACAGACACTCAGACAGACAGACACTCAGACAGACAGACACTCAGACAGACAGACACTCAGACAGACAGACACTCAGACAGACAGACACTCAGACAGACAGACACTCAGACTGACAGACACTCAGACTGACAGACACTCAGACAGACAGACACTCAGACAGACAGACACTCAGACAGACAGACACTCAGACAGACAGACACTCAGACAGACAGACACTCAGACAGACAGACACTCAGACAGACAGACACTCTGACAGACACTCTGACAGACACTCTGACAGACACTCTGACAGACACTCTGACAGACACTCTGACAGACACTCTGACAGACACTCTGACAGACACTCTGACAGACACTCTGACAGACACTCTGACAGACACTCTGACAGACACTCTGACAGACACTCTGACAGACACTCTGACAGACACTCTGACAGACACTCTGACAGACACTCTGACAGACACTCTGACAGACACTCTGACAGACACTCTGACAGACACTCTGACAGACACTCTGACAGACACTCTGACAGACACTCTGACAGACACTCTGACAGACACTCTGACAGACACTCTGACAGACACTCTGACAGACACTCTGACAGACACTCTGACAGACACTCTGACAGACACTCTGACAGACACTCTGACAGACACTCTGACAGACACTCTGACAGACACTCTGACAGACACTCTGACAGACACTCTGACAGACACTCTGACAGACACTCAGACAGACTCAGACAGACACTCAGACAGACACTCAGACAGACACTCAGACAGACACTCAGACAGACAGACACTCAGACAGACAGACACTCAGACAGACACTCAGACAGACAGACACTCAGACAGACAGACACTCAGACAGACAGACACTCAGACAGACAGACACTCAGACAGACAGACACTCAGACAGACAGACACTCAGACAGACAGACACTCTGACAGACACTCAGACAGACACTCAGACAGACAGACAGACACTCAGACAGACAGACACTCTGACAGACAGACACTCTGACAGACAGACACTCAGACAGACAGACACTCAGACAGACAGACACTCAGACAGACAGACACTCAGACAGACAGACACTCAGACAGACAGACACTCAGACAGACAGACACTCTGACAGACAGACACTCTGACAGACACTCAGACAGACACTCAGACAGACAGACACTCAGACAGACAGACACTCAGACAGACAGACACTCAGACAGACAGACACTCAGACAGACAGACACTCAGACAGACAGACACTCAGACAGACAGACACTCAGACAGACAGACACTCAGACAGACACTCAGACAGACAGACACTCAGACAGACAGACACTCAGACAGACAGACACTCAGACAGACAGAAACTCAGACAGACAGACAGACTCAGACAGACACTCAGACAGACAGACACTCAGACAGACACTCAGACAGACACTCAGACAGACACTCAGACAGACAGACACTCAGACAGACTCTCAGACAGACACTCAGACAGACAGACACTCAGACAGACAGACACTCAGACAGACACTCAGACAGACACTCAGACAGACACTCAGACAGACTCTCAGACAGACACTCAGACAGACAGACACTCAGACAGACAGACACTCAGACAGACACTCAGACAGACACTCAGTCAGACAGACACTCAGACAGACAGACACTCAGACAGACAGACACTCTGACAGACAGACACTCTGACAGACAGACACTCAGACAGACACTCAGACAGACACTCTGACAGACACTCAGACAGACAGACACTCAGACAGACAGACACTCTGACAGACAGACACTCTGACAGACAGACACTCTGACAGACAGACACTCTGACAGACAGACACTCTGACAGACAGACACTCAGACAGACAGACACTCAGACAGACACTCAGACAGACAGACACTCAGACAGACAGACACTCAGACAGACACTCAGACAGACAGACACTCAGACAGACAGACACTCAGACAGACACTCAGACAGACAGACACTCAGACAGACAGACACTCAGACAGACAGACACTCAGACAGACAGACACTCAGACAGACAGACACTCAGACAGACAGACACTCAGACAGACAGACACTCAGACAGACAGACACTCAGACAGACACTCAGACAGACAGACACTCAGACAGACTCTCAGACAGACAGACACTCAGACACTCAGACAGACACTCAGACAGACACTCAGACAGACAGACACTCAGATAGACACTCAGACAGACTCTCAGACAGACAGACACTCAGACACTCAGACAGACACTCAGACAGACACTCAGACAGACAGACACTCAGACAGACACTCAGACAGACAGACACTCAGACAGACAGACACTCAGACAGACACTCAGATAGACACTCAGACAGACACTCAGACAGACACTCAGACAGACACTCAGACAGACACTCAGACAGACACTCAGACAGACACTCAGACAGACACTCAGACAGACACTCAGACAGACACTCAGACAGACAGACAGACTCAGACAGACACTCAGACAGACACTCAGACAGACACTCAGACAGACACTCAGACAGACACTCAGACAGACAGACACTCAGACAGACTCTCAGACAGACACTCAGACAGACAGACACTCAGACAGACAGACACTCAGACAGACAGACACTCAGACAGACAGACACTCAGACAGACAGACACTCAGACAGACACTCAGACAGACACTCAGACAGACAGACACTCAGACAGACACTCAGACAGACACTCAGACAGACACTCAGACAGACACTTAGTCAGACAGACACTCAGACAGACACTCAGACAGACACTCAGACAGACAGACACTCAGACAGACAGACACTCAGACAGACACTCAGACAGACAGACACTCAGACAGACAGACACTCTGACAGACACTCAGACAGACAGACACTCAGACAGACAGACACTCTGACAGACAGACACTCTGACAGACAGACACTCTGACAGACAGACACTCTGACAGACAGACACTCAGACAGACAGACACTCAGACAGACACTCAGACAGACACTCTGACAGACACTCAGACAGACAGACACTCAGACAGACAGACACTCTGACAGACAGACACTCTGACAGACAGACACTCTGACAGACAGACACTCTGACAGACAGACACTCTGACAGACAGACACTCAGACAGACACTCAG
Source organism: Scyliorhinus torazame (assembly GCF_047496885.1). Lineage (NCBI taxonomy): Eukaryota > Metazoa > Chordata > Chondrichthyes > Carcharhiniformes > Scyliorhinidae > Scyliorhinus > Scyliorhinus torazame. Next base: position 16,794,557 of record NC_092710.1, on the reverse strand, counting down.
ACAGACACTCTGACAGACACTCAGACAGACAGACACTCAGACAGACAGACACTCTGACAGACAGACACTCTGACAGACAGACACTCTGACAGACAGACACTCAGACAGACACTCAGACAGACAGACACTCAGACAGACACTCAGACAGACACTCAGACAGACAGACACTCAGACAGACAGACACTCAGACAGACAGACACTCAGACAGACAGACACTCAGACAGACAGACACTCAGACAGACAGACACTCAGACAGACAGACACTCAGACAGACACTCAGACAGACAGACACTCAGACAGACTCTCAGACAGACAGACACTCAGACACTCAGACAGACACTCAGACACTCAGACACACAGACACTCAGACAGACACTCAGACAGACACTCAGACAGACAGACACTCAGAAAGACACTCAGACAGACAGACACTCAGACAGACAGACACTCAGACAGACAGACACTCAGACAGACAGACACTCAGACAGACAGACACTCAGACAGACAGACACTCAGACAGACACTCAGACAGACACTCAGACAGACACTCAGACAGACACTCAGACAGACAGACACTCAGACAGACACTCAGACAGACAGACACTCAGACAGACACTCAGACAGACAGACACTCAGACAGACAGACACTCAGACAGACACTCAGACAGACACTCAGACAGACACTCAGACACTCAGACAGACAGACACTCAGACAGACACTCAGACAGACACTCAGACAGACACTCAGACAGACACTCAGACAGACAGACACTCAGACAGACACTCAGACAGACACTCAGACAGACACTCAGACAGACACTCAGACAGACACTCAGACAGACACTCAGACAGACAGACACTCAGACAGACAGACACTCAGACAGACAGACACTCAGACAGACAGACACTCAGACAGACAGACACTCAGACAGACAGACACTCAGACAGACAGACACTCAGACAGACAGACACTCAGACAGACAGACACTCAGACAGACAGACACTCAGACAGACAGACACTCAGACAGACAGACACTCAGACTGACAGACACTCTGACAGACACTCTGACAGACACTCTGACAGACACTCTGACAGACACTCTGACAGACACTCTGACAGACACTCTGACAGACACTCTGACAGACACTCTGACAGACACTCTGACAGACACTCTGACAGACACTCTGACAGACACTCTGACAGACACTCTGACAGACACTCTGACAGACACTCTGACAGACACTCTGACAGACACTCTGACAGACACTCTGACAGACACTCTGACAGACACTCTGACAGACACTCTGACAGACACTCTGACAGACACTCTGACAGACACTCTGACAGACACTCTGACAGACACTCTGACAGACACTCTGACAGACACTCTGACAGACACTCTGACAGACACTCTGACAGACACTCTGACAGACACTCTGACAGACACTCTGACAGACACTCTGACAGACACTCTGACAGACACTCTGACAGACACTCTGACAGACACTCTGACAGACACTCTGACAGACACTCTGACAGACACTCTGACAGACACTCTGACAGACACTCTGACAGACACTCTGACAGACACTCTGACAGACACTCTGACAGACACTCTGACAGACACTCTGACAGACACTCTGACAGACACTCAGACAGACACTCAGACAGACACTCAGACAGACACTCAGACAGACAGACACTCAGACAGACAGACACTCAGACAGACAGACACTCAGACAGACACTCAGACAGACAGACACTCAGACAGACAGACACTCAGACAGACACTCAGACAGACAGACACTCAGACAGACACTCAGACAGACACTCAGACAGACAGACACTCAGACAGACAGACACTCAGACAGACAGACACTCAGACAGACAGACACTCAGACAGACAGACACTCAGACAGACAGACACTCAGACAGACAGACACTCAGACAGACACTCAGACAGACACTCAGACAGACACTCAGACAGACACTCTGACAGACACTCTGACAGACACTCTGACAGACACTCTGACAGACACTCTGACAGACACTCTGACAGACACTCTGACAGACACTCTGACAGACACTCAGACAGACACTCAGACAGACAGACACTCAGACAGACAGACACTCAGACAGACACTCAGACAGACAGACACTCAGACAGACACTCAGACAGACAGACACTCAGACAGACACTCTGACAGACACTCTGACAGACACTCTGACAGACACTCTGACAGACACTCTGACAGACACTCTGACAGACACTCTGACAGACACTCAGACAGACACTCAGACAGACACTCAGACAGACAGACACTCAGACAGACAGACACTCAGACAGACACTCAGACAGACAGACACTCAGACAGACAGACACTCAGACAGACACTCAGACAGACAGACACTCAGACAGACACTCAGACAGACACTCAGACAGACACTCAGACAGACACTCAGACAGACACTCAGACAGACAGACACTCAGACAGACAGACACTCAGACAGACAGACACTCAGACAGACAGACACACAGACAGACACACAGACAGACACTCAGACAGACACTCAGACAGACAGACACTCAGACAGACAGACACTCAGACAGACAGACACTCAGACAGACAGACACTCAGACAGACAGACACTCAGACAGACAGACACTCAGACAGACAGACACTCAGACAGACACTCAGACAGACACTCAGACAGACACTCAGACAGACACTCAGACAGACACTCAGACAGACACTCAGACAGACACTCAGACAGACACTCAGACAGACACTCAGACAGACACTCAGACAGACACTCAGACAGACACTCAGACAGACACTCAGACAGACACTCAGACAGACACTCAGACAGACACTCAGACAGACACTCAGACAGACACTCAGACAGACAGACACTCAGACAGACAGACACTCAGACAGACAGACACTCAGACAGACACTCAGACAGACACTCAGACAGACACTCAGACAGACACTCAGACAGACACTCAGACAGACACTCAGACAGACACTCAGACAGACACTCAGACAGACACTCAGACAGACAGACACTCAGACAGACACTCAGACAGACACTCAGACAGACACTCAGACAGACACTCAGACAGACACTCAGACAGACACTCAGACAGACACTCAGACAGACACTCAGACAGACACTCAGACAGACACTCAGACAGACAGACACTCAGACAGACACTCAGACAGACACTCAGACAGACACTCAGACAGACACTCAGACAGACACTCAGACAGACACTCAGACAGACAGACACTCAGACAGACAGACACTCAGACAGACAGACACTCAGACAGACACTCAGACAGACACTCAGACAGACACTCAGACAGACACTCAGACAGACACTCAGACAGACACTCAGACAGACAGACACTCAGACAGACAGACACTCAGACAGACAGACACTCAGACAGACAGACACTCAGACAGACACTCAGACAGACACTCAGACAGACACTCAGACAGACACTCAGACAGACACTCAGACAGACACTCAGACAGACAGACACTCAGACAGACACTCAGACAGACACTCAGACAGACACTCAGACAGACAGACACTCAGACAGACACTCAGACAGACACTCAGACAGACAGACACTCAGACAGACACTCAGACAGACAGACACTCTGACAGACACTCTGACAGACACTCAGACAGACAGACACTCAGACAGACAGACACTCAGACAGACACTCAGACAGACAGACACTCAGACAGACAGACACTCAGACAGACACTCAGACAGACACTCAGACAGACACTCAGACAGACACTCAGACAGACAGACACTCAGACAGACACTCAGACAGACACTCAGACAGACACTCAGACAGACAGACACTCAGACAGACACTCAGACAGACACTCAGACAGACACTCAGACAGACAGACACTCAGACAGACACTCAGACAGACACTCAGACAGACAGACACTCAGACAGACACTCAGACAGACAGACACTCAGACAGACACTCAGACAGACAGACACTCAGACAGACACTCAGACAGACAGACACTCAGACAGACACTCAGACAGACACTCAGACAGACACGCAGACAGACACTCAGACAGACACTCAGACAGACACTCAGACAGACACTCAGACAGACACTCAGACAGACAGACACGCAGACAGACAGACACTCAGACAGACAGACACTCAGACAGACACTCAGACAGACACTCAGACAGACACTCAGACAGACACTCAGACAGACAGACACTCAGACAGACACTCAGACAGACACTCAGACAGACACTCAGACAGACACTCAGACAGACAGACACTCAGACAGACACTCAGACAGACACTCAGACAGACACTCAGACAGACAGACACTCAGACAGACACTCAGACAGACACTCAGACAGACAGACACTCAGACAGACACTCAGACAGACAGACACTCAGACAGACACTCAGACAGACAGACACTCAGACAGACACTCAGACAGACAGACACTCAGACAGACACTCAGACAGACACTCTGACAGACACTCAGACAGACAGACACTCAGACAGACAGACACTCAGACAGACACTCAGACAGACACTCAGACAGACACTCAGACAGACACTCAGACAGACACTCAGACAGACAGACACGCAGACAGACACTCAGACAGACACTCAGACAGACACTCAGACAGACACTCAGACAGACACTCAGACAGACACTCAGACAGACACTCAGACAGACAGACACTCAGACAGACACTCAGACAGACACTCAGACAGACAGACACTCAGACAGACACTCAGACAGACACTCAGACAGACACTCAGACAGACAGACACGCAGACAGACAGACACTCAGACAGACACTCAGACAGACAGACACTCAGACAGACACTCAGACAGACACTCAGACAGACACTCAGACAGACACTCAGACAGACACTCAGACAGACAGACACTCAGACAGACACTCAGACAGACACTCAGACAGACACTCAGACAGACACTCAGACAGACACTCAGACAGACACTCAGACAGACACTCAGACAGACACTCAGACAGACACTCAGACAGACACTCAGACAGACACTCAGACAGACACTCAGACAGACACTCAGACAGACAGACACTCAGACAGACAGACACTCAGACAGACAGACACTCAGACAGACAGACACTCAGACAGACACTCAGACAGACACTCAGACAGACACTCAGACAGACAGACACTCAGACAGACACTCAGACAGACAGACACTCAGACAGACAGACACTCAGACAGACAGACACTCAGACAGACAGACACTCAGACAGACACTCAGACAGACACTCAGACAGACACTCAGACAGACACTCAGACAGACACTCAGACAGACACTCAGACAGACACTCAGACAGACACTCAGACAGACAGACACTCAGACAGACAGACACTCAGACAGACAGACACTCAGACAGACACTCAGACAGACACTCAGACAGACAGACACTCAGACAGACACTCAGACAGACAGACACTCAGACAGACACTCAGACAGACAGACACTCAGACAGACACTCAGACAGACACTCAGACAGACACTCAGACAGACACTCAGACAGACACTCAGACAGACACTCAGACAGACACTCAGACAGACACTCAGACAGACACTCAGACAGACACTCAGACAGACACTCAGACAGACAGACACTCAGACAGACACTCAGACAGACACTCAGACAGACAGACACTCAGACAGACACTCAGACAGACACTCAGACAGACAGACACTCTGACAGACACTCAGACAGACACTCAGACAGACACTCAGACAGACAGACACTCAGACAGACACTCAGACAGACACTCAGACAGACACTCAGACAGACACTCAGACAGACAGACACTCAGACAGACAGACACTCAGACAGACAGACACTCAGACAGACACTCAGACAGACACTCAGACAGACACTCAGACAGACAGACACTCAGACAGACACTCAGACAGACACTCAGACAGACAGACACTCAGACAGACACTCAGACAGACAGACACTCAGACAGACACTCAGACAGACAGACACTCAGACAGACACTCAGACAGACAGACACTCAGACAGACAGACACTCAGACAGACACTCAGACAGACACGCAGACAGACACTCAGACAGACACTCAGACAGACACTCAGACAGACACTCAGACAGACAGACACGCAGACAGACACTCAGACAGACACTCAGACAGACACTCAGACAGACACTCAGACAGACACTCAGACAGACAGACACTCAGACAGACACTCAGACAGACAGACACTCAGACAGACACTCAGACAGACAGACACTCAGACAGACACTCAGACAGACAGACACTCAGACAGACAGACACTCAGACAGACACTCAGACAGACACTCAGACAGACACTCAGACAGACAGACACGCAGACAGACACTCAGACAGACACTCAGACAGACACTCAGACAGACAGACACGCAGACAGACACTCTGACAGACACTCAGACAGACACTCAGACAGACAGACACTCAGACAGACACTCAGACAGACACTCAGACAGACACGCAGACAGACACTCAGACAGACACTCAGACAGACACTCAGACAGACACTCAGACAGACAGACACGCAGACAGACACTCAGACAGACACTCAGACAGACACTCAGACAGACACTCAGACAGACACTCAGACAGACAGACACGCAGACAGACACTCTGACAGACACTCAGACAGACAGACACTCAGACAGACACTCAGACAGACACTCAGACAGACACTCAGACAGACAGACACTCAGACAGACACTCAGACAGACACTCAGACAGACAGACACTCAGACAGACACTCAGACAGACAGACACTCAGACAGACACTCAGACAGACAGACACTCAGACAGACACTCAGACAGACACTCAGACAGACAGACACTCAGACAGACACTCAGACAGACACTCAGACAGACAGACACTCAGACAGACACTCAGACAGACAGACACTCAGACAGACAGACAGACACTCAGACAGACACTCAGACAGACACTCAGACAGACACTCAGACAGACACTCAGACAGACACTCAGACAGACACTCAGACAGACACTCAGACAGACACTCAGACAGACACTCAGACAGACACTCAGACAGACACTCAGACAGACACTCAGACAGACACTCAGACAGACAGACACTCAGACAGACACTCAGACAGACAGACACTCAGACAGACAGACACTCAGACAGACACTCAGACAGACACTCAGACAGACACTCAGACAGACACTCAGACAGACACTCAGACAGACAGACACTCAGACAGACACTCAGACAGACACTCAGACAGACACTCAGACAGACACTCAGACAGACAGACACTCAGACAGACACTCAGACAGACAGACACTCAGACAGACAGACACTCAGACAGACAGACACTCAGACAGACACTCAGACAGACACTCAGACAGACACTCAGACAGACACTCAGACAGACAGACACTCAGACAGACACTCAGACAGACACTCAGACACTCAGACAGACACTCAGACACTCAGACAGACACTCAGACAGACACTCAGACAGACAGACACTCAGACAGACACTCAGACAGACAGACACTCAGACAGACACTCAGACAGACACTCAGACAGACAGACACTCAGACAGACACTCAGACAGACACTCAGACAGACACTCAGACAGACAGACACTCAGACAGACAGACACTCAGACAGACAGACACTCAGACAGACAGACACTCAGACAGACAGACACTCAGACTGACAGACACTCAGACTGACAGACACTCAGACAGACACTCAGACAGACACTCAGACAGACACTCAGACAGACAGACACTCAGACAGACAGACACTCAGACAGACACTCAGACAGACAGACACTCAGACAGACAGACACTCAGACAGACACTCAGACAGACAGACACTCAGACAGACAGACACTCAGACAGACAGACACTCAGACAGACAGACACTCAGACAGACACTCAGACAGACACTCAGACAGACACTCAGACAGTCACTCAGACAGACACTCAGACACTCAGACAGACACTCAGACACTCAGACAGACACTCAGACAGACACTCAGACAGACACTCAGACAGACAGACACTCAGACAGACAGACACTCAGACAGACACTCAGACAGTCACTCAGACAGACACTCAGACACTCAGACAGACACTCAGACACTCAGACAGACACTCAGACAGACACTCAGACAGACACTCAGACAGACAGACACTCAGACACTCAGACAGACACTCAGACAGACACTCAGACAGACACTCAGACAGACAGACACTCTGACAGACACTCAGACAGACAGACACTCAGACAGACACTCAGACAGGACAGACCACTCAGACAGACACTCAGACAGGACACTCAGACAGACAGACACTCAGACAGACACTCAGACCAGACAGACAGACACTCAGACAGACAGACCACTCAGAACAGACAGACACTCAGACAGACACTCAGACAGGACACTCAGACAGGAACACTCAGACAGACACTCAGACAGACAGACACTCAGACAGGACACTCAGACAGACAGACACTCAGACAGACACTCAGACCACTCAGACAGACACTCAGACAGACAGACACTCAGACAGGACACTCAGACAGACACTCAGACAGACACTCAGGACAGACACTCAGACAGACAGACACTCAGACAGACAGACACTCAGGACAGACACTCAGGACAGACAGACACTCAGACAGGACAGACACTCAGACAGACACTCAGACAGGACACCTCAGACAGACCAGGACACTCAGACAGACAGACACTCAGACAGACAGACACTCAGACAGACAGACACTCAGGACAGACAGGACACTCAGACAGACAGACACTCAGACAGACAGGACACTCAGACAGACACTCTGGACAGACACTCTGACAGACACTCTGACAGGGACACTCAGACAGACACTCAGACAGACACTCAGACAGACACTCAGACAGACAGGACACTCAGACAGGGACACTCAGACAGACACTCAGACAGACACTCAGACAGACACTCAGACAGACAGACACTCAGGACAGACACTCAGACAGGACACTCAGGACAGACAGGACACTCAGACAGACAGACACTCAGACAGGACACTCAGACAGACACTCAGACAGACAGACACTCAGACAGACACTCAGACAGGGACACTCAGGACAGGACACTCAGACAGACACTCAGACAGGACACTCAGACAGACACTCAGACCAGACAGACACTCAGACAGACAGACACTCAGGACAGGACAGACACTCAGGACAGACAGACACTCAGACAGACAGACACTCAGACAGACACTCAGACAGGACAGACACTCAGACAGACACTCAGGACAGGACACTCAGACAGGACAGGACACTCAGACAGGACACTCAGGACAGACACTCAGGACAGACACTCAGACAGACACTCAGACAGACACTCAGACAGACAGACACTCAGACAGACAGACACTCAGACAGACAGGGAGACACTCAGGACAGACACTCAGACAGACAGGACACTCAGACAGACAGACACTCAGACAGACACTCAGACAGACAGACACTCAGACAGACAGACACTCAGACAGACAGGACACTCAGACAGGGACACTCAGACAGACACTCAGACAGACACTCAGACAGGACAGACACTCAGACAGACACTCAGACAGGGACACTCAGGCAGACACTCCTGACAGGACACTCAGACAGACACTCAGACAGGACAGACCACTCTGACAGGACACTCAGAGACAGGACACTCAGACAGACAGACACTCAGACAGACACTCAGACAGACACTCTGACAGACAGACACTCAGACAGGACAGACACTCAGACAGACACTCAGAGACAGGACACTCAGACAGGGCACTCAGACAGGACACTCAGACAGGGGACACTCAGACAGGACACTCAGAAGACAGACACTCAGACAGACACTCAGACAGACAGACACTCAGACAGACACTCAGACAGACACTCAGACAGACACTCAGACAGACACTCAGACAGACACTCAGACAGACAGGACACTCAGACAGACAGACACTCAGACAGACACTCAGACAGACACTCAGACAGGACAGGGGACACTCAGACAGACACTCAGACAGACACTCAGACAGACAGGGACACTCAGACAGACACTCAGACAGACAGACACTCAGACAGACAGGACACTCAGACAGACACTCAGACAGACACTCAGACAGACACTCAGGGACAGGGGACACTCAGACAGGGACACTCAGACAGACACTCAGACAGACTCTCAGACAGGGACACTCAGGACAGACAGACACTCAGACAGACAGACACTCAGACAGGACACTCAGACAGACAGACACGCAGACAGACACTCTGACAGACACTCAGACAGACAGACACTCAGACAGGACACTCAGACAGACACTCAGACAGACAGACACGCAGACAGACACTCAGACAGACACTCAGACAGGACACTCAGACAGGACAGACACTCAGGACAGACACTCAGACAGGACACTCAGACAGACAGACACGCAGACAGACACTCTGACAGACACTCAGGACATACACTCAGACAGACAGGGACACTCAGACAGACACTCAGGACAGACACTCAGACAGACAGACACGCAGACAGGACACTCAGACAGACACTCAGACAGACACTCAGACAGACAGACACTCAGACAGGACACTCAGACAGACACTCAGACAGACAGGACACTCAGACAGACACTCAGACAGACAGACACTCAGGACAGACACTCAGACAGACAGACACTCAGACAGACACTCAGACAGACACTCAGACAGACAGACACGCAGACAGGACACTCAGACAGACACTCAGACAGACACTCAGACAGACAGACACTCAGACAGACACTCAGACAGACACTCAGACAGACAGGACACTCAGACAGACACTCAGACAGACAGGACACTCAGACAGGACAGACAGACACTCTGACAGACACTCAGACAGACAGACACTCAGACAGACACTCAGACAGACACTCAGACAGGACACTCAGACAGGACAGACACTCAGACAGGACAGGACACTCAGACAGACAGACACTCAGACAGACAGGACACTCAGACTGACAGACACTCAGACTGACAGACACTCAGACTGACAGACACTCAGGACAGACACTCAGACAGGGACAGACACTCAGACTGACAGGACACTCAGACTGACAGACACTCAGACTGACAGGACACTCAGGACAGGACACTCAGACAGACACTCAGACAGACAGACACTCAGACAGACACTCAGACAGACAGACACTCAGACAGACAGACACTCAGACAGGGACACTCAGACAGACAGACACTCAGACAGACAGACACTCAGACAGACAGACACTCAGACAGACAGACACTCCAGACAGACACTCAGACAGACACTCAGACAGACAGACACTCAGACAGACACTCAGACAGACACTCAGGACAGACACTCAGACAGACACTCAGACAGACACTCAGACAGACACTCAGACAGACACTCAGACAGGACACTCAGACAGTCACTCAGACAGACACTCAGGACACTCAGACAGACACTCAGGACACTCAGACAGACACTCAGACAGACACTCAGACAGACACTCAGACAGACAGACACTCAGACAGACCACTCAGGACAGACAGACACTCTGACAGACACTCAGACAGACAGACACTCAGACAGGACACTCAGACAGGACAGACACTCAGACAGACACTCAGACAGACACTCAGACAGACAGACACTCAGACAGACACTCAGACAGACAGGACACTCAGACAGACAGGACACTCAGACAGACAGACACTCAGACAGACACTCAGACAGGACACTCAGACAGACTCTCAGACAGACACTCAGACAGACAGACCACTCAGACAGACACTCAGACAGACACTCAGACAGGACACTCAGACACTCAGACAGACACTCAGACAGACAGACACTCAGACAGGGACACTCAGACAGACACTCAGACAGACACTCAGACAGACACTCAGACACTCAGGGACAGGACACTCAGACAGACACTCAGACAGACACTCAGACACTCAGACAGACACTCAGACAGACAGACACTCAGACAGACACTCAGACAGGACACTCAGACAGACACTCAGACAGACACTCAGACAGGACACTCAGACAGGACTCTCAGACAGACACTCAGGACAGACAGGACACTCAGACAGACAGACACTCAGACAGACAGGACACTCAGACAGACACTCAGACAGACAGACACTCAGACAGACAGACACTCAGACAGACAGACACTCAGACAGACAGACACTCAGACAGACAGACACTCAGACAGACAGGACACTCTGACAGACACTCTGACAGACACTCAGACAGACAGACACTCAGACAGACACTCAGACAGGACACTCAGACAGGACACTCAGAAGACCAGGACAGACACTCAGACAGGACACTCAGACAGACACTCAGACAGACACTCAGACAGACAGACACTCAGACAGACACTCAGACAGACACTCAGACAGACAGACACTCAGACAGACAGACACTCAGACAGACACTCAGACAGACACTCAGACAGACAGACCACTCAGACAAGACACTCAGACAGACACTCAGACAGGACACTCAGACAGCAGGACACTCAGACAGGACACTCAGACAGCACAGGACACTCAGACAGACACTCAGACAGGACAGACACTCAGACAGACCAGACACACTCAGACAGACAGACACTCAGACAGACAGGACACTCAGACCAGGACAGGACACTCAGACAGACACTCAGGACAGACACTCAGACAGACAGACACTCAGCAGACAGACCACTCAGACAGACACTCAGACAGGACACTCAGACAGACACTCAGACAGACACTCAGACACAGGACACTCAGACAGACAGACACTCAGACAGACAGACACTCAGACAGACAGACACTCAGACAGACACTCAGACAGACAGACACTCAGACAGACACTCAGACAGACACTCAGACAGACAGGGACACTCAGCAGACACCTGACAGACACTCAGACAGACAGACACTCAGACAGACACTCAGACAGACCAGAGACACTCAGACAGACACTCAGACAGACACTCAGGACAGGACACTCAGACAGACACTCAGACAGGACACTCAGACAGACAGACACTCAGACAGACACTCAGACAGACACTCAGACAGACACTCAGACAGACACTCAGGACAGACACTCAGACAGGACACTCAGACAGACACTCAGACAGACAGACACTCAGACAGGACACTCAGACAGACACTCAGACAGACAGACACTCAGACAGACACTCAGACAGACACTCAGACAGACAGACCCTCAGACAGACAGGACACTCAGACAGACACTCAGACAGACCAGACCACCTCAGACAGGACACTCAGACAGACACTCAGACAGACACTCAGGGACAGGACACTCAGACAGACACTCAGCAGACAGACACTCAGACAGACACTCAGGACAGACACTCAGACAGACAGACACTCAGGACAGACACTCAGACAGACAGGACACTCAGACCAGACAGGAGACACTCAGACAGACACTCAGACAGACACTCAGACAGACACTCAGACAGGACACTCAGACAGGAGACACTCAGACAGACAGGGACACTCAGGACAGGACCACTCAGACAGACACTCAGACAGACAGACACTCAGACAGGACACTCAGGACAGACCACTCAGACAGAGACACTCAGGACAGACACTCAGGACAGGACACTCAGACAGACACTCAGACAGGACAGACACTCAGACAGGACACTCAGACAGACAGGACACTCAGGGACAGACAGACACTCAGGACAGACAGACACTCAGACAGACACTCAGGACAGGACACTCAGACAGACACTCAGGACAGACCACTCAGACAGACACTCAGACAGACACCTCAGACGACAGACACTCAGACAGACAGACACTCAGACAGACACTCAGACAGACAGAACTCAGACAGGACACTCAGACAGGACAGGGGACACTCAGACAGACACTCAGACAGGACAGGACACTCAGACAGACAGGGACACTCAGACAGACACTCAGACAGGGACACTCAGACAGACAGGGGACACTCAGACAGACCAGGAACCACTCAGACCAGGACACGACAGACACTCAGACAGGACACTCAGGACAGACACTCAGACAGACACTCAGACAGACAGGGACACTCAGACAGGAGACACTCAGACAGACAGACACTCAGACAGACAGGCACTCAGGACAGACAGGACACTCAGACCAGACAGACACTCAGACAGACAGGGACACTCAGAACAGACAGGACAACTCAG
>NC_092710.1:16692535-16780069 GCF_047496885.1 Scyliorhinus torazame | reverse complement strand
AGAGCTCGATGCTGACACTGGGTATAAAGTGGGGGACACACTGTCAGGGTAATGTAGAGGGAGCTCTACACTGTATCTAACCCGTGCTGTACCTGTCCTGGGAGAGCTCGATGCTGACACTGGGTATAAAGTGGGGGACACACTGTCAGGGTAATGTAGAGGGAGCTCTACACTGTATCTAACCCGTGCTGTACCTGTCCTGGGAGAGCGCGATGCTGACACTGGGTATAAAGTGGGGGGGACACTGTCAGGGTAATGTAGAGGGAGCTCTACACTGTATCTAACCGTGCTGTACCTGTCCTGGGAGACCTCGATGCTGACAGTGGGTATAAAGTGGGGGGGACACTGTCAGGGTAATGTAGAGGGAGCTCTACACTGTATCTAACCCGCGCTGTACCTGTCCTGGGAGAGCGCGATGCTGACACTGGGTATAAAGTGGGGGGGACACTGTCACGGTAATGTAGAGGGAGCTCTACACTGTATCTAACCCGTGCTGTACCTGTCCTGGGAGAGCTCGATGCTGACACTGGGTATAAAGTGGGGACACACTGTCAGGGTAATGTAGAGGGAGCTCTACACTGTATCTAACCCGTGCTGTGCCTGTCCTGGGAGCTCGATGCTGACACTGGGTATAAAGTGGGGGGGGACACTGTCAGGGTAATGTAGAGGGAGCTCTACACTGTATCTAACCCGTGCTGTACCTGTCCTGGGAGAGCTCGATGCTGACACTGGGTATAAAGTGGGGGGGACACTGTCAGGGTAATGTAGAGGGAGCTCTACACTGTATCTAACCCGTGCTGTACCTGTCCTGGGAGAGCTCGATGCTGACACTGGGTATAAAGTGGGGGACACACTGTCAGGGTAATGTAGAGGGAGCTCTACACTGTATCTAACCCGTTCTGTACCTGTCCTGGGAGAGCTCGATGCTGACACTGGGTATAAAGTGGGAGGCACACTGTCAGGGTAATGTAGAGGGAGCTCTACACTGTATCTAACCCGTGCTGTACCTGTCCTGGGAGAGCTCGATGCTGACACAGTAGAGGGAGCTCTACACTGTATCTAACCCGTGCTGTACCTGTCCTGGGAGAGCTCGATGCTGACACTGGGTATAAAGTGGGACACACACTGTCAGGGTAATGTAGAGGGAGCTCTACACTGTATCTAACCCGTGCTGTACCTGTCCTGGGAGAGCTCGATGCTGACACTGGGTATAAAGTGGGGGACACACTGTCAGGGTAATGTAGAGGGAGCTCTACACAGTATCTAACCCGTGCTGTACCTGTCCTGGGAGAGCTCGATGCTGACACTGGGTATAAAGTGGGGGACACACTGTCAGGGTAATGTAGAGGGAGCTCTACACTGTATCTAACCCGTGCTGTACCTGTCCTGGGAGAGCTCGATGCTGACACTGGGTATAAAGTGGGGGACACACTGTCAGGGTAATGTAGAGGGAGCTCTACACTGTATCTAACCCGTGCTGTCCCTGTCCTGGGAGAGCTCGATGCTGACACTGGGTATAAAGTGGGGAACACACTGTCAGGGTAATGTAGAGGGAGCTCTACACTGTATCTAACCCGTGCTGTACCTGTCCTGGGAGAGCTCGATGCTGACACTGGGTATAAAGTGGGGGGGGACACTGTCAGGGTAATGTAGAGGGAGCTCTACACTGTATCTAACCCGTGCTGTACCTGTCCTGGGAGAGCTCGATGCTGACACTGGGTATAAAGTGGGGGGACACACTGTCAGGGTAATGTAGAGGGAGCTCTACACTGTATCTAACCCGCGCTGTACCTGTCCTGGGAGAGCGCGATGCTGACACTGGGTATAAAGTGGGGGACACCACTGTCAGGGTAATGTAGACGGAGCTCTACACTGTATCTAACCCGTGCTGTACCTGTCCTGGGAGCTCGATGCTGACACTGGGTATAAAGTGGGTGACACACTGTCAGGGTAATGTAGAGGGAGCTCTACACTGTATCTAACCCGTGCTGTACCTGTCCTGGGAGAGCGCGATGCTGACACTGGGTATAAAGTGGGGGACACACTGTCAGGGTAATGTAGAGGGAGCTCTACACTGTATCTAACGGGTGCTGTACCTGTCCTGGGAGAGCTCGATGCTGACACTGGGTATAAAGTGAGGGGGACACTGTCAGGGTAATGTAGAGGGAGCTCTCCACTGTATCTAACAGGATGCCCAGTTGCTGGGGAGTCCATTGGAATTACTGACAAGAATTACCCGAAAGACGTGCTGTTGGGTGAATTGGACATTCTGAATTCTCCCTCTGCGTACCCGAACAGGCGCCGGAATGTGGCAACTAGGGGCTTTTCACAGTAACCTCATTGCCGTGTTAATGGAAGCCTACTTGTGACACTAATAAAGATTATTATTAACCAGTTGAGTAGAGGAGGCAGTGACAGCAGCCCAGGATTCACCAAGAGGTTACAGAGGAAAGCCTTGCAGCAGGAACAGTGGGAATAGGGCAGCCAGGGGGCAACGTCACAGCACACTCACCTCTCGAGAACCAGTCCTCTGATAAGCAGCGAGAAAGGGCGACAGGAGACTCGGACAGTGAGAGAGCGAGCAACAGATGGCGATGGACACACACACACACAGAGAAAGGGCGACAGGAGACTCGGACAGTGAGAGAGCGAGCAACAGATGGCGATGGACACACACACACACACACGCGAGGGAGGGGCGGGACAGACGGGACGAGGATTAGGGAGGGGGGGGCGAGGTTAGGGAGGGGGGGCGAGGTTTAGGGAGGGGGGCGAGGTTTAGGGAGGGGGGGCGAGGTTTAGGGAGGGGGGCGAGGTTAGGAGGGGGGGCGAGGTTTAGGGAGGGGGGCGAGGATAGGGGCAAGATTAGGGGGGCGAGGATTAGGCGAGATAGGAGGGGGGGCGAGGATTAGGGAGGGGGGCGAGGATTAGGGAGGGGGGCGAGATTAGGGAGGGGGCGAGGATTAGGGAGGGGGGCGAGGATTAGGGAGGGGGGGCGAGGATTAGGAGGGGGCGAGGATTAGGGAGGGGGGGGCGAGGATTAGGGAGGGGGGGCGAGGATTAGGGAGGGGGGCGAGGATTAGGGAGGGGGGCGAGGATTAGGGAGGGGGGCGAGGATTAGGGAGGGGGCGAGGATTAGGGAGGGGGGCGAGGATTAGGGAGGGGGGCGAGGATTAGGGAGGGGGGCGAGGATTAGGGAGGGGGGCGAGGATTAGGGAGGGGGGCGAGGATTAGGGAGGGGGGCGAGGATTAGGGAGTGGGGGCGAGGATTAGGGAGGGGGGCGAGGTATTAGGGAGGGGGCGAGGATTAGGGAGGGGGCGAGATTATGGAGGGGGGCGAGGATTAGGGAGGGGGGCGAGGATTAGGGAGGGGGGCGAGGATTAGGGAGGGGGCGAGGATTAGGGAGGGGGGCGAGGATTAGGGAGGGGGGCGAGGATTAGGGAGGGGGCGAGGATTAGGGAGGGGGGCGAGGATTAGGGAGGGGGGCGAGGATTAGGGAGGGGGGCGAGGATTAGGGAGGGGGCGAGGATTAGGGAGGGGGCGAGGATTAGGGAGGGGGCGAGGATTAGGGAGGGGGGCGAGGATTAGGGAGGGGGGCGAGGATTAGGGAGGGGGGCGAGGATTAGGGAGGGGGGCGAGGATTAGGGAGGGGGGCGAGGATTAGAGGGAGGGGGGCGAGGATTAGGGAGGGGGGGCGAGGATTAGGGAGGGGGGCGAGGATTAGGAGGGGGGCGAGGATTAGGGAGGGGGGCGAGGATTAGGGAGGGGGGGCGAGGATTAGGGAGGGGGGCGAGGATTAGGAGGGGCGAGGATTAGGGAGGGGGGCGAGGATTAGGGAGGGGGGCGAGGATTAGGGAGGGGGGCGAGGATTAGGGAGGGGGCGAGGATTTAGGGAGGGGGGCGAGGATTAGGGAGGGGGGCGAGGATTAGGGAGGGGGCGAGGATTAGGGAGGGGGGCGGGATTAGGGGGGGCGAGGATAGGGGGGGCGAGGATTAGGGGGGGCGAGGATTAGGGGGGCGAGGATTAGGGGGGGCGAGGATTAGGGGGGCGAGGATTAGGGGGGGCGAGGATTAGGGGGGGGCGAGGATTAGGGGGGGCGAGATTAGGGGGGCGAGGATTAGGGGGGGCGAGGATTAGGGGGGCGAGGATTAGGGGGGCGAGGATTAGGGGGGCGAGGATTAGGGGGGCGAGATTAGGGGGGCGAGGATTAGGGGGGGCAGAGGATTAGGGGGGCGAGGATTAGGGGGGTGAGGATTAGGGGGGGCGAGGATTAGGGGGCGAGGATTAGGGGGGGCGAGGATTAGGGGGCGAGGATTAGGGGGGGCGAGGATTAGGGGGGCGAGGATTAGGGGGGGCGAGGATTAGGGGGGGGGCGAGGATTAGGGGGGGCGAGGATTAGGGGGGGCGAGGATTAGGGGGGGCGAGGATTAGGGGGGGCGAGGATTAGGGGGGGGCGAGGATTAGGGGGGGCGAGGATTAGGGGGGGCGAGGATTAGGGGGGCGAGGATTAGGGGGGGCGAGGATTAGGGGGGGCGAGGATTAGGGGGGCGAGGATTAGGGGGGGCGAGGATTAGGGGGGGCGAGGATTAGGGGGGGCGAGGATTAGGGGGGGCGAGGATTAGGGGGGGCGAGGATTAGGGGGGGCGAGGATTAGGGGGGGCGAGGATTAGGGGGGGCGAGGATTAGAGAGAGGCGCAGAGAGGGGATGGGGCAGACGGAGAGGGGGTGGGAGAGGATGGGGCGGAAAGAGAGGGAGCGAGGGAGGGAGTAACGGAGAGCATGAGGGGCAGAGAGAGAGAGAGAGAGAGAGGGAAAAAAATTAACAAGTCATTAGCCCAGTAGCAGGAGCAGAGTGGGAGGCCCAATCCTTTCAGGTCAGATCGAGAGCTAAATGAGGCCTTGCGGACGGCAGGATCCTGCGCCTGGAGCGAGACCGGACAAGAGGCCGAAGCGGAAACCCTTCGACCCTGGTTCCTTCGCCAATCAGTCGGCGGGCAGACGGCTCAGTGTGGTGCGGCCTGCTCCTCCCCAGCCTCTGGTCGCTCCGCTCTGCCGCGATTTCACCTCCCAACTCTGCGTTTCTCCAAT
Source organism: Scyliorhinus torazame (assembly GCF_047496885.1). Lineage (NCBI taxonomy): Eukaryota > Metazoa > Chordata > Chondrichthyes > Carcharhiniformes > Scyliorhinidae > Scyliorhinus > Scyliorhinus torazame. Next base: position 16,774,979 of record NC_092710.1, on the reverse strand, counting down.
ATTAAATCAAATCATTCGATCTGCATGCGTCATGCGTGTGCCTCGAGGGAACAGCTTGTTAAACGAGGTGCCAAACGAGCCATGGGCAGCGGTTCAAAGCTTGGAGCGGGCACCAACGGCCACCTTTAAGCCAACGCGACGCATGTATTAAGCCCGACATCAGAAAGGACCGACGAGACAGCTTAACCGCGCGCCTCCCCCTCCTCCCATAGCCCCCCCCCTCCCCTCCCTCGCCCCCACCTAAAGCACACTCCCCCCCCCCCCCCACCCTCCTCTCCCGCCACACCAGTAAGGCAGTGGACTGTCCTAGTCCACCCCTCTGAACCCCCAATTCTCCCGTCGAAAACACTCCCTCTCTGTCCCCCCCTCCCCCCCCCGCCGGCGGCTCAGCACTGCTGCCCCACAGCTCCAGGGACCCGGGTTCGATTCCCGGCCTTGGGTCACTGTCCGTGCGGAGTCTGCACATTCTACCCCCCCCCCCCACTCCGTGGTGTGCGTGGGCACTTCAAAAGACGCGCGGGTTAGGTGAAGGGGTTTTGGCATCGGGCTTGGGAGTGAACTGGGTTCAGATGCTCTCTCTCTCTCTCTCTCTCTCTCTCTCTCTCTCTCGGAGGGTCAGTGCAGGCCCGACGGGCCGGACGACCTCCTCCTGCACGGCAGGGGCTCCGGTTCCCATCGAAACCCACTCTCGTCTCTCTCAGTAGACGGGGTCAGTCATTCGAGGCGCAGACTGGAAAATCAATAGTAGCAGGAGGAGGGCCAATCGGCCCCTCGAGTTGGCTCCACCATTCACCATCCTGGCTGATCTGATGTGGCCTCAGCTCCACTTTGCTGCCTGTCCCCCCCCCCCCCCCCCCCCGTCACCCTCGACCCCCTCGCCGACTGACATGGCCTGACTCGGGCCTTGAATATATTGGGTGGGCCGCAGCCTCCGCCGCTCTCGGAGCGAGAGATTCCCACAGACTAACGAGCCTCCGAGAGAGGAAATTCCTCTGAACCCCCGAGTGCGGCCCCGACCTGCTCAATCTTCCCTCATTCCCTCCAGGAGTAAGGAGTGTGAGACAGGGCCCGGGACGCTCGGGAGGGTGCAGGGCCCGGGACGCTCGGGAGGGTGCAGGGCCCGGGACGCTCGGGAGGGTGTAGGCTCCGGTCTGTACAGGCACAGCACCCAACATCAAAACTCCGCCCACACCCCCTCGACGCGAGGAGACGCCTCTTCGCTCCGAGGGTGGGTGGGGTTTGGAATCCCCCCCCCCCCCACTCCCCCAGCTAACCCCAGGTGGTGCATGCTGACATTCGCCCCCGGGCCCCCGCCATGCTGACATTCGCCCCCGGGTCCCCGCCATTACCTTTGCCCTTCTTGCCGCCAAAGCAGCTGGCTTTGTGTTGGGCGGTGCCCGAGGTGCCAGCCTGGTTGGTCGCTGCCTCCTGGAAGCGGGCTGCGTCCGGGATCTCCCTGTGCACCTGGAACGAGAGGTTGCGGAGGAGGCAGACGCAGTTCTCCACCAGCTGCAACACAAACGCACAAACGGTGATGAGGAAGCGTTGGGACACGCCCGCCTTCCCCCCGACGGTGCCCCGCCCGCCTTCCCCCTGACGGTGCCCCGCCCGCCTTTCCCCCCGACGGTGCCCCGCCCGCCTTCACCCCCCGACGGTGCCCCGCCCGCCTTCACCCCCCCGACGGTGCCCCGCCCGCCTTCACCCCCCCGACGGTGCCCCGCCCGCCTCCCCCCGACGGTGCCCCGCCCGCCTCCCCCCGACGGTGTCCTGCCCCGCCCGCCTTCCCCCCGACGGTGCCCCGCCCGCCTCCCCCCCGACGGTGCCCCGCCCGCCTTCCCCCCTGACGGTGCCCCGCCCGCCTTCCCCCCCGACGGTGCCCCGCCCGCCTTCACCCCCGACGGTGCCCCGCCCGCCTTCACCCCCGACGGTGCCCCGCCCGCCTTCACCCCCGACGGTGCCCCGCCCGCCTCCCCCCCCGACGGTGCCCCGCCCGCCTTCCCCCCCGACGGTGCAGCGCCCGCCTTCACCCACCCGACGGTGCCGCGCCCGCCTTCACCCACCCGACGGTGCAGCGCCCGCCTTCACCCACCCGACGGTGCAGCGCCCGCCTTCACCCACCCGACGGTGCCCCGCCCGCCTTCACCCCCGACGGTGCCCCGCCCGCCTTCACCCCCGACGGTGCCCCGCCCGCCTTCACCCCCGACGGTGCCCCGCCCGCCTTCACCCCCGACGGTGCAGCGCCCGCCTTCCCACCCGACGGTGCAGCGCCCGCCTTCACCCCCCCGACGGTGCCGCGCCCGCCTTCACCCCCGACGGTGCCCCGCCAGCTTTCACCCCCCGACGGTGCCCCGCCTGCTTTCACCCCCCGACGGTGCCCCGCCCGCCTTCACCCCCCCCGACGGTGCCCCGCCCGCCTTCACCCCCCCCGACGGTGCCGCGCCCGCCCTCCCCCGCAGACGGTGCGTCGCTCCCCCCGCAGACGGTGCGTCCCTCCCCCGCAGACGGTGCGTCCCTCCCCCGCAGACGGTGCGTCCCTCCCCCGCAGACGGTGCGTCCCTCCCCCGCAGACGGTGCGTCCCTCCCCCGCAGACGGTGCGTCCCTCCCCCGCAGACGGTGCGTCCCTCCCCCGCAGACGGTGCGTCCCTCCCCCGCAGACGGTGCGTCCCTCCCCCGCAGACGGTGCGTCCCTCCCCCGCAGACGGTGCGTCCCTCCCCCGCAGACGGTGCGTCGCTCCCCCGCAGACGGTGCGTCCCTCCCCCGCAGACGGTGCGTCCCTCCCCCGCAGACGGTGCGTCCCTCCCCCGCAGACGGTGCGTCCCTCCCCCGCAGACGGTGCGTCCCTCCCCCACAGACGGTGCGTCCCTCCCCCACAGACGGTGCGTCCCTCCCCCACAGACGGTGCGTCGCTCGCTCCCCCGCAGACGGTGCGTCCCTCCCCCGCAGACGGTGCGTCCCTCCCCCACAGACGGTGCGTCCCTCCCCCACAGACGCGTGGCCCTCCCCCAGTTTAACCCTTTCACCCCATGGCACTCTGACCTTGCTGTCCACGTCCTTCTGGTTTATTTCCGCTTGGACGATGTGCATGAGCGAATCCACCAATCCGCCGCACTCCCGCAGCTTCTGCCGAGATTCCTGCTTTTCCGAACTGACGTTCCTGCGTTCAGCACAGGGAACACCAGTCAAACCCAGGACAACGGGACAGCGGTCACTCCCCAGGACAACGTGGACACCGGTCACTCCCCAGGACAACGTGGACACCGGTCACTCCCCAGGACAACGGGACAGCGGTCACTCCCCAGGACAACGGGACAGCGGTCACTCCCCAGGACAACGTGGACACCGGTCACTCCCCAGGACAACGGGACAGCGGTCACTCCCCAGGACAACGTGGACACCGGTCACTCCCCAGGACAACGTGGACACCGGTCACTCCCCAGGACAACGGGACAGCGGTCACTCCCCAGGACAACGTGGACACCGGTCACTCCCCAGGACAACGGGACAGCGGTCACTCCCCAGGACAACGGGACAGCGGTCACTCCCCAGGACAACGGGACAGCGGTCACTCCCCAGGACAACGGTCACTCCCCAGGACAACGGGACACCGGTCACTCCCCAGGACAACGGACACCGGTCACTCCCCAGGACAACGGACACCGGTCACTCCCCAGGACAACGGACACCGGTCACTCCCCAGGACAACGGTCACTCCCCAGGACAACGTGGACACCGGTCACTCCCCAGGACAACGTGGACACCGGTCACTCCCCAGGACGTGGACAACGGTCACTCCCCAGGACAACGGGACAGTGGTCACTCCCCAGGACAACGGGACACCGGTCACTCCCCAGGACAACGGGACACCGGTCACTCCCCAGGACAACGGGACACCAGTCAATCCCAGGACAATGGACACCGGTCACTCCCCAGGACAACGGGACATCGGTCACTTCCCAGGACAACGGGACATCGGTCACTCCCCAGGACAACGTGGACACCGGTTACTCCCCAGGACAACGTGGACACCAGTCACTCCCCAGGACAACGGGACACCGGTCACTCCCCAGGACAACGTGGACACCGGTCACTCCCCAGGACAACGTGGACACCGGACTCCCCAGGACAACGGGACACCGGTCACTCCCCAGGACAACGGGACACCGGTCACTCCCCAGGACAACGTGGACACCGGTCACTCCCCAGGACAACGGGACATCGGTCACTCCCCAGGACAACGGGACACCGGTCACTCCCCAGGACAACGTGGACACCGGACTCCCCAGGACAACGGGACACCGGTCACTCCCCAGGACAACGGGACATCGGTCACTCCCCAGGACAACGGGACATCGGTCACTCCCCAGGACAACGGGACACCGGTCACTCCCCAGGACAACGTGGACACCGGTCACTCCCCAGGACAACTTGGACACCGGTCACTCCCCAGGACAACGGGACATCGGTCACTCCCCAGGACAACGTGGACACCGGTCACTCCCCAGGACAACGGGACACCGGTCACTCCCCAGGACAACGGGACATCGGTCACTACCCAGGACGCGGACACCGGTCACTCCCCAGGACAACGTGGACACCGGTCACTCCCCAGGACAACGGGACACCGGTCACTCCCCAGGACAACGGGACACCGGTCACTCCCCAGGACAACGGGACACCGGTCACTCCCCAGGACAACGGGACACCGGTCACTCCCCAGGACAACGGGACATCGGTCTCTACCCAGGACAACGGGACACCGGTCACTCCCCAGGACAACGGGACACCGGTCACTCCCCAGGACAACGGGACACCGGTCACTCCCCAGGACAACGGGACATCGGTCACTACCCAGGACAACGGGACAGCGGTCACTCCCCAGGACAACGTGGACACCGGTCACTCCCCAGGACAACGTGGACACCGGTCACTCCCCAGGACAACGTGGACACCGGTCACTCCCCAGGACAACGTGGACACCGGTCACTCCCCAGGACAACGTGGACACCGGTCACTCCCCAGGACAACGGACAACGGTCACTCCCCAGGACTACGTGGACACCGGTCACTCCCCCGGACAACGTGGACACCGGTCACTCCCCAGGACAACGGGACACCGGTCGCTCCCCAGGACAACGGGACACCGGTCACTCCCCAGGACAACGTGGACACCGGTCGCTCCCCAGGACAATGGGACACCGGTCACTCCCCAGGACAACGTGGACACCGGTCACTCCCCAGGACAACGGGACAGCGGTCACTCCCCAGGACAACGGGACACCGGTCACTCCCCAGGACAACGTGGACACCGGACTCCCCAGGACAACGGACACCGGTCACTCCCCAGGACAACGGGACACCGGTCACTCCCCAGGACAACGTGGACACCGGACTCCCCAGGACAACGTGGACACCGGTCACTCCCCAGGACAACGGGACATCGGTCACTTACCAGGACAACGGGACACCGGTCACTCCCCAGGACAACGGGACACCGGTCACTCCCCAGGACAACGTGGACACCGGACTCCCCAGGACAACGGACACCGGTCACTCCCCAGGACAACGGGACACCGGTCACTCCCCAGGACAACGTGGACACCGGTCACTCCCCAGGACAACGTGGACACCGGTCACTCCCCAGGACAACGGGACATCGGTCACTCCCCAGGGCAACGGACACCGGTCACTCCCCAGGACAACGTGGACACCGGTCACTCCCCAGGACAACGGGACACCGGTCACTCCCCAGGACAACGGGACATCGGTCATTCCCCAGGACGCGGACACCGGTCACTCCCCAGGACAACGTGGACACCGGTCACTCCCCAGGACAACGGGACACCGGTCACTCCCCAGGACAACGGACACCGGTCACTCCCCAGGACAACGGACACCGGTCACTCCCCAGGACAATGTGGACACCGGTCACTCCCCAGGACAACGGGACACCGGTCACTCCCCAGGACAACGGGACATCGGTCACTCCCCAGGACGCGGACACCGGTCACTCCCCAGGACAACGTGGACACCGGTCACTCCCCAGGACAACGGACAACGGTCACTCCCCAGGACTACGTGGACACCGGTCACTCCCCAGGACAACGGACACCGGTCACTCCCCAGGACAACGGGACATCGGTCACTTCCCAGGACAATGGGACATCGGTCGCTCCCCAGGACGCGGACACTGGTCATTCCCCAGGACAACGTGGACACCGGTCACTCCCCAGGACAACGGGACACCGGTCACTCCCCAGGGCAACGTGGACACCGGTCACTCCCCAGGACAACGGGACACCGGTCACTCCCCAGGACAACGGGACACCGGTCACTCCCCAGGACAACGGGACAGCGGTCACTTCCCAGGACAACGGGACACCGGTCACTCCCCAGGACAACGGGACACCGGTCACTCCCCAGGACAACGTGGACACCGGTCACTCCCCAGGACAACGTGGACACCGGTCACTCCCCAGGACAACGGACACCGGTCACTCCCCAGGACAACGGGACACCGGTCACTCCCCAGGACAACGGGACACCGGTCACTCCCCAGGACAATGGACACCGGACTCCCCAGGACAACGGGACATCGGTCACTTCCCAGGACAACGGGACACCGGTCACTCCCCAGGACAACGTGGACACCGGTCACTCCACAGGACAACGGGACACCGGTCGCTCCCCAGGACAACGGGACACCGGTCACTCCCCAGGACAACGGGACACCGGTCACTCCCCAGGACAACGGGACACCAGTCGCTCCCCAGGACAACGGGACACCGGTCACTCCCCAGGACAACGGGACACCGGTCACTCCCCAGGACAACGTGGACACCGGTCACTCCCCAGGACAACGTGGACACCGGTCACTCCCCAGGACAACGGGACATCGGTCACTCCCCAGGGCAACGGACACCGGTCACTCCCCAGGACAACGTGGACACCGGTCACTCCCCAGGACAATGGGACACCGGTCACTCCCCAGGACAACGGGACATCGGTCACTCCCCAGGACAACGGGACAGCGGTCACTCCCCAGGACAACGGGACATCGGTCACTCCCCAGGACGCGGACACCGGTCACTCCCCAGGACAACGTGGACACCGGTCACTCCCCAGGACAACGTGGACACCGGTCACTCCCCAGGACAACGGACAACGGTCACTCCCCAGGACAACGTGGACACCGGACTCCCCAGGACAACGGTCACTCCCCAGGACAACGGGACATCGGTCACTCCCCAGGACAACGGGACACCGGTCATTCCCCAGGACAACGGGACATCGGTCACTTCCCAGGACAACGGGACATCGGTCACTCCCCAGGACAACGTTGACACCGGTTACTCCCCAGGACAACATGGACACCGGTCACTCCCCAGGACAACGTGGACACCGGTCACTCCCCAGGACAACGGGACACCGGTCGCTCCCCAGGACAATGGGACATCGGTCACTCTCCAGGACAACGGGACATCGGTCACTCCCCAGGACGCGGACACCGGTCATTCCCCAGGACAACGGGACACCGGTCACTCCCCAGGGCAACGTGGACACCGGTCACTCCCCAGGGCAACGTGGACACCGGACTCCCCAGGACAACGTGGACAACGGTCACTCCCCAGGACAACGGGACATCGGTCACTCCCCAGGACAACGGGACACCGGTCACTCCCCAGGACAACATTGACACCGGTTACTCCCCAGGACAACGTGGACACCGGTCACTTCCCAGGACAACGGGACATCGGTCACTCCCCAGGACAACGTTGACACCGGTTACTCCCCAGGACAACGTGGACACCGGTCATTCCCCAGGACAACGGGACATCGGTCACTCCCCAGGGCAACGGACACCGGTCACTCCCCAGGACAACATGGACACCGGTCACTTCCCAGGACAACGGGACATCGGTCACTCCCCAGGACAACGTTGACACCGGTTACTCCCCAGGACAACGTGGACACCGGTCACTCCCCAGGACAACGTGGACACCGGTTACTCCCCAGGACAACGTGGACAACGGTCACTCCCCAGGACAACGGGACAGTGGTCACTCCCCAGGACAACGGACACCGGTCACTCCCCAGGACAACGGGACATCGGTCACTCCCCAGGACAACGGGACACCGGTCACTCCCCAGGACAACGGGACATCGGTCACTCCCCAGGACGCGGACACCGGTCACTCAACAAGGACAACGTGGACACCGGTCACTCCCCAGGACAACGGACAACGGTCACTCCCCAGGACTACGTGGACACCGGTCACTCCCCAGGACAACGGGACACCGGTCACTCCCCAGGACAACGGGACATCGGTCACTCCCCAGGACGCGGACACCGGTCACTCCCCAGGACAACGGTCACTCCCCAGGACAACGGGACATCGGTCACTCCCCAGGACGCGGACACCGGTCACTCCCCAGGACATCGGTCACTCCCCAGGACAACGGGACATCGGTCACTCCCCAGGACAACGTGGACACCGGTCACTCCCCAGGACAACGGGACACCGGTCACTCCCCAGGACAACGTGGACACCGGTCACTCCCCAGGACAACGTGGACACCGGTCACTCCCCAGGACAAGGGGACATCGGCCACTCCCCAGGGCAACGGACACCGGTCACTCCCCAGGGCAACGGACACCGGTCACTCCCCAGGACAACGGGACATCGGTCACTCCCCAGGACGCGGACACCGGTCACTCCCCAGGACAACGTGGACACCGGTCACTCCCCAGGACAACGGACAACGGTCACTCCCCAGGACTACGTGGACACCGGTCACTCCCCAGGACAACGTGGACACCGGTCACTCCCCAGGACAACGGGACATCGGTCACTCCCCAGGACAACGGGACACCGGTCACTTCCCAGGACAACGTGGACACCGGTCACTCCCCAGGACAACGGGACACCGGTCACTCCCCAGGACAACGGACACCGGTCACTCCCCAGGACAACGTGGACACCGGTCACTTCCCAGGACAACGGGACATCGGTCACTCCCCAGGACAACGTTGACACCGGTCACTCCCCAGGACAACGGGACACCGGTCACTCCCCAGGGCAACGTGGACACCGGTCACTCCCCAGGACAACGGACACCGGTCACTCCCCAGGACAACGGGACACCGGTCACTCCCCAGGACAACGGGACACCGGTCACTCCCCAGGACAACGGGACACCAGTCAATCCCAGGACAATGGACACCGGTCACTCCCCAGGACAACGGGACATCGGTCACTCCCCAGGACAACGGACACCGGTCACTCCCCAGGACAACGGACACCGGTCACTCCCCAGGACAACGGGACACCGGTCGCTCCCCAGGACAATGGGACATCGGTCACTCCCCAGGACGCGGACACCGGCCATTCCCCAGGACAACGGACACCGGTCACTCCCCAGGAAAACGGACACCGGTCACTCTCCAGGACAACGTGGACACCAGTCACTCCCCAGGACAACGGACAGCGGTCACTCCCCAGGACAACGTGGACACCGGTCACTCCCCAGGACAACGTGGACACCAGTCACTCCCCAGGACAACGGGACATCGGTCACTCCCCAGGACAACGTGGACACCGGTCACTCCCCAGGACAACGTGGACACCAGTCACTCCCCAGGACAACGGACAGCGGTCACTCCCCAGGACAATGTGGACACCGGTCACTCCCCAGGACAACGGGACAGCGGTCACTCCCCAGGACAACGGGACAGCGGTCACTCCCCAGGACAACGGGACACCGGTCACTCCCCAGGACAACGTGGACACCGGTCACTTCCCAGGACAACGGGACACCGGTCACTCCCCAGGACAACGGGACATCGGTCACTCCCCAGGACAACGTGGACACCGGTCACTCCCCAGGACAACGTGGACACCGGTCACTTCCCAGGACAACGGTCACTCCCCAGGACAACGTGGACACCGGTCACTTCCCAGGACAACGTGGACACCGGTCACTTCCCAGGACAACGGGACACCGGTCACTCCCCAGGACAATGGGACACCGGTCACTCCCCAGGACGCGGACACCGGTCACTCCCCAGGACAACGTGGACACCGGTCACTCCCCAGGACAACGTGGACACCGGTCACTCCCCAGGACAACGGGACATCGGTCACTCCCCAGGACAACGGTCACTCCCCAGGACAACGGACAGTGGTCACTCCCCAGGACAATGGGACATCGGTCACTTCCCAGGACAACGTGGACACCGGTCACTTCCCAGGACAACGGGACACCGGTCACTTCCCAGGACAACGTGGACACCGGTCACTCCCCAGGACAACGTGGACACCGGTCACTCCCCAGGACAACGTGGACACCGGTCACTCCCCAGGACAACGGGACATCGATCACTCCCCAGGACGCGGACACCGGTCACTCCCCAGGACAACGGGACACCGGTCACTCCCCAGGACAACGGACACCGGTCACTCCCCAGGACAACGGGACATCGGTCACTCCCCAGGACAACGGTCACTCCCCAGGACGCGGACGCCGGTCACTCCCCAGGACAACAGGACACCGGTCACTCCCCAGGACAACGGACACCGGTCACTCCCCAGGACAACGGGACACCGGTCGCTCCCCAGGACAACGGGACATCGGTCACTCCCCAGGACAACGGACACCGGTCACTCCCCAGGACAACGGGACACCGGTCGCTCCCCAGGACAACGGGACATCGGTCACTCCCCAGGACGCGGACACCGGCCATTCCCCAGGACAACGGACACCGGTCACTCCCCAGGAAAACGGACACCGGTCACTCCCCAGGACAACGTGGACAGCGGTCACTCCCCAGGACAACGTGGACAGCGGTCACTCCCCAGGACAACGTGGACACCAGTCACTCCCCAGGACAACGGACAGCGGTCACTCCCCAGGACAACGGGACATCGGTCACTCCCCAGGACAACGTGGACACCGGTCACTCCCCAGGACAACGGACAGCGGTCACTCCCCAGGACTACGTGGACACCGGTCACTCCCCAGGACAACGGGACATCGGTCACTCCCCAGGACAACGTGGACACCGGTCACTCCCCAGGACAACGTGGACACCGGTCACTCCCCAGGACAACGGACAGTGGTCACTCCCCAGGACTACGTGGACACCAGTCACTCCCCAGGACAACGGACAGCGGTCACTCCCCAGGACAATGTGGACACCGGTCACTCCCCAGGACAACGGGACATCGGTCACTCCCCAGGACAACGTGGACACCAGTCACTCCCCAGGACAACGGACAGCGGTCACTCCCCAGGACAATGTGGACACCGGTCACTCCCCAGGACAACGGGACAGCGGTCACTCCCCAGGACAACGGGACACCGGTCACTCCCCAGGACAACGGGACACCGGTCACTCCCCAGGACAACGGGACACCGGTCACTCCCCAGGACAACGTGGACACCGGTCACTCCCCAGGACAATGTGGACACCGGTCACTTCCCAGGACAACGGGACAGCGGTCACTCCCCAGGACAACGGGACACCGGTCACTCCCCAGGACAACGGGACAGCGGTCACTCCCCAGGACAACGTGGACACCGGTCACTTCCCAGGACAACGGGACACCGGTCACTCCCCAGGACAACGGGACACCGGTCACTCCCCAGGACAACGGGACATCGGTCACTCCCCAGGACGCGGACACCGGTCACTCCCCAGGACAACGTGGACACCGGTCACTTCCCAGGACAACGGGACACCGGTCACTCCCCAGGACAACGGGACATCGGTCACTCCCCAGGACGCGGACACCGGTCACTCCCCAGGACAACGTGGACACCGGTCACTCCCCAGGACAACGGGACATCGGTCACTCCCCAGGACAACGGTCACTCCCCAGGACAACGGACAGTGGTCACTCCCCAGGACAACGGGACACCGGTCACTCCCCAGGACAACGTGGACACCGGTCACTCCCCAGGACAACGGGACATCGGTCACTCCCCAGGACAACGGTCACTCCCCAGGACAACGGACAGTGGTCACTCCCCAGGACAATGGGACATCGGTCACTTCCCAGGACAACGTGGACACCGGTCACTCCCCAGGACAACGGGACACCGGTCACTCCCCAGGACAACAGGACACCGGTCACTTCCCAGGACAACGGGACACCGGTCACTTCCCAGGACAACGTGGACACCGGTCACTTCCCAGGACAACGTGGACACCGGTCACTCCCCAGGACAACGGGACACCGGTCACTCCCCAGGACAACGGGACATCGGTCACTCCCCAGGACAACGGGACACCGGTCACTTCCCAGGACAACGTGGACACCGGTCACTCCCCAGGACAACGTGGACACCGGTCACTCCCCAGGACAACGGGACACCGGTCACTCCCCAGGACAATGGGACATCGGTCACTCCCCAGGACAACGGGACATCGGTCACTCCCCAGGACAACGGGACATCGATCACTCCCCAGGACGCGGACGCCGGTCACTCCCCAGGACAACGGGACACCGGTCACTCCACAGGACGCGGACACCGGTCACTCCCCAGGACAACGGGACATCGATCACTCCCCAGGACGTGGACACCGGTCACTCCCCAGGACAACGGGACATCGATCACTCCCCAGGACGCGGACACCGGTCACTCCCCAGGACAACGGGACATCGTTCACTCCCCAGGACGTGGACACCGGTCACTCCCCAGGACGCGGACACCGGTCATTCCCCAGGACAACGGGACATCGGTCACTCCCCAGGACAACGGACACCGGTCACTCCCCAGGACAACGGGACATCGGTCACTCCCCAGGATGCGGACACCGGTCACTCCCCAGGACAACGTGGACACCGGTCACTCCCCAGGACAACGTGGACACCGGTCACTCCCCAGGACGCGGACACTGGTCATTCTGGCTCTGGACGTGGCCCACACGCACCTCGCCGTACCTGAGACACCCGGCCGTATTGGTCAGCACACTTTCCCATTCCACGTGGCGGGGTTTGGAGTCCTCGTTCGGTTCGTTTTCCCAGCCGGAGTGCGGGATAATCACCTCGTCACACAGAGCGGGAACCGCATGCTCCACGATCTCCATCTTCACCGCATCGTGGGAGGAGAGGTTCCAGAGGGTTCCTGGGGCAGACACAGAGCCAGAGCGTCAGGCGGAGCGTGGGGGAGGGGCGACAGAGCGTCAGGCGGAGCGAGGGGGAGGGGAGACAGAGCGTCAGGCGGAGCGTGGGGAGGGGAGACAGAGCGTCAGGCGGAGCGTGGGGGAGGGGCGTCAGGCGGAGCGTGGGGTAGGGGCGACAGAGCGTCAGGCGGAGCGTGGGGGAGGGGAGACAGAGCGTCAGGCGGAGCGTGGGGAGGGGAGACAGAGCGTCAGGCGGAGCGTGGGGGAGGGGCGTCAGGCGGAGCGTGGGGTAGGGGCGACAGAGCGTCAGGCGGAGCGTGGGGTAGGGGCGACAGAGCGTCAGGCGGAGCGTGGGGTAGGGGCGACAGAGCGTCAGGCGGAGCGTGGGGTAGGGGCGACAGAGCGTCAGGCGGAGCGTGGGGTAGGGGCGACAGAGCGTCAGGCGGAGCGTGGGGTAGGGGCGACAGAGCGTCAGGCGGAGTGTGGGGGAGGGAAAAAAGAGCGTCAGGCGGAGCGTGGGGAGGGGAGACAGAGCGTCAGGAGGAGTGTGGGGGAGGGGCGACAGAGCGTCAGGCGGAGCGAGGGGGAGGGGAGACAGAGGCAGACAGACGATCAGAGCTCCACACTGTATCTAACCCGTGCTGTACCTGTCCTGGGAGAGCTCGATGCTGACACTGGGTATAAAGTGGGGGACACACTGTCAGGGTAATGTAGAGGGAGCTCTACACTGTATCTAACCCGTGCTGTACCTGTCCTGGGAGAGCTCGATGCTGACACTGGGTATAAAGTGGGGGGGACACTGTCAGGGTAATGTAGAGGGAGCTCTACACTGTATCTAACCCGTGCTGTACCTGTCCTGGGAGAGCTCGATGCTGACACTGGGTATAAAGTGGGGGACACACTGTCAGGGCAATGTAGAGGGAGCTCTACACTGTATCTAACCCGTGCTGTACCTGTCCTGGGAGAGCTCGATGCTGACACTGGGTATAAAGTGGGGGACACACTGTCAGGGCAATGTAGAGGGAGCTCTACACTGTATCTAACCCGTGCTGTACCTGTCCTGGGAGAGCTCGACGTTGACACTGGGTATAAAGTGGGGGGGACACTGTCAGGGTAATGTAGAGGGAGCTCTACACTGTATCTAACCTGTGCTGTACCTGTCCTGGGAGAGCTCGATGCTGACACTGGGTATAAAGTGGGGGAGGGACACTGTCAGGGTAATGTAGAGGGAGCTCTACACTGTATCTAACCCGTGCTGTACCTGTCCTGGGAGAGCTCGATGCTGACACTGGGTATAAAGTGGGGGGGACACTGTCAGGGTAATGTAGAGGGAGCTCTACACTGTATCTAACCTGTGCTGTACCTGTCCTGGGAGAGCTCGATGCTGACACTGGGTATAAAGTGGGGGAGGGACACTGTCAGGGTAATGTAGAGGGAGCTCTACACTGTATCTAACCCGTGCTGTACCTGTCCTGGGAGAGCTCGATGCTGACACTGGGTATAAAGTGGGGGACACACTGTCAGGGTAATGTAGAGGGAGCTCTACACTGTATCTAACCCGTGCTGTACCTGTCCTGGGAGAGCTCGATGCTGACACTGGGTATAAAGTGGGGGGGACACTGTCAGGGTAATGTAGAGGGAGCTCTACACTGTATCTAACCCGTGCTGTACCTGTCCTGGGAGAGCTCGATGCTGACACTGGGTATAAAGTGGGGGACACACTGTCAGGGTAATGTAGAGGGAGCTCTACACTGTATCTAACCCGTGCTGTACCTGTCCTGGGAGAGCTCGATGCTGACACTGGGTATAAAGTGGGGGACACACTGTCAGGGTAACGTAGAGGGAGCTCTACACTGTATCTAACCCGTGCTGTACCTGTCCTGGGAGAGCTCGATGCTGACACTGGGTATAAAGTGGGGGACACACTGTCAGGGCAATGTAGAGGGAGCTCTACACTGTATCTAACCCGTGCTGTACCTGTCCTGGGAGAGCTCGATGCTGACACTGGGTATAAAGTGGGGGACACACTGTCAGGGTAATGTAGAGGGAGCTCTACCCTGTATCTAACACGTGCTGTACCTGTCCTGGGAGAGCTCGATGCTGACACTGGGTATAAAGTGGGGGGGACACTGTCAGGGTAATGTAGAGGGAGCTCTACACTGTATCTAACACGTGCTGTACCTGTCCTGGGAGAGCTCGATGCTGACACTCGGTATAAAGTGGGGGACACACTGTCAGGGTAATGTAGAGGGAGCTCTACACTGTATCTAACCCGTGCTGTACCTGTCCTGGGAGAGCTCGATGCTGACACTGGGTATAAAGTGGGGGGGACACTGTCAGGGTAACGTAGAGGGAGCTCTACACTGTATCTAACCTGTGCTGTACCTGTCCTGGGAGAGCTCGATGCTGACACTGGGTATAAAGTGGGGGACACACTGTCAGGGAAATGTAGAGGGAGCTTTACACTGTATCTAACCCGTGCTGTACCTGTCCTGGGAGAGCTCGACGTTGACACTGGGTATAAAGTGGGGGGGACACTGTCAGGGTAATGTAGAGGGAGCTCTACACTGTATCTAACCTGTGCTGTACCTGTCCTGGGAGAGCTCGATGCTGACACTGGGTATAAAGTGGGGGACACACTGTCAGGGTAATGTAGAGGGAGCTCTACACTGTATCTAACCTGTGCTGTACCTGTCCTGGGAGAGCTCGATGCTGACACTGGGTATAAAGTGGGGGAGGGACACTGTCAGGGTAATGTAGAGGGAGCTCTACACTGTATCTAACCCGTGCTGTACCTGTCCTGGGAGAGCTCGATGCTGACACTGGGTATAAAGTGGGGGACACACTGTCAGGGTAATGTAGAGGGAGCTCTACACTGTATCTAACCCGTGCTGTACCTGTCCTGGGAGAGCTCGATGCTGACACTGGGTATAAAGTGGGGGGGACACTGTCAGGGTAATGTAGAGGGAGCTCTACACTGTATCTAACCCGTGCTGTACCTGTCCTTGGAGAGCTCGATGCTGACACTGGGTATAAAGTGGGGGACACACTGTCAGGGTAATGTAGAGGGAGCTCTACACTGTATCTAATCCGTGCTGTACCTGTCCTCGGAGAGCGCGATGCTGATTCTGGGGAGAAAGTGGGGGGGACACTGTCAGGGTAATGTAGAGGGAGCTCCACACTGTATCTAACCCGTGCTGTACCTGTCCTGGGAGAGCTCGATGCTGACACTGGGTATAAAGTGGGGGGAACACTGTCAGGCAAATGTAGAGGGAGCTCTACACTGTATCTAACCCGTGCTGTATCTGTCCTGGGAGAGCTCGATGCTGACACTGGGTATAAAGTGGGGGACACACTGTCAGGGTAATGTAGAGGGAGCTCTACACTGTATCTAACCCGTGCTGTACCTGTCCTGGGAGAGCTCGATGCTGACACTGGGTATAAAGTGGGGGACACACTGTCAGGGTAATGTAGAGGGAGCTCTACACTGTATCTAACCCGTGCTGTACCTGTCCTGGGAGAGCTCGGTGCTGACACTGGGTATCAACTGGGTTACACACTGTCAGGGTAATGTAGAGGGAGCTCTACACTGTATCTAACCCGTGCTGTACCTGTCCTGGGAGAGCTCGATGCTGACACTGGGTATAAAGTGGGGGACACACTGTCAGGGTAATGTAGAGGGAGCTCTACACTGTATCTAACCCGTGCTGTACCTGTCCTCGGAGAGCTCGATGCTGACACTGGGTATAAAGTGGGGGACACACTGTCAGGGTAATGTAGAGGGAGCTCTACACTGTATCTAACCCGTGCTGTACCTGTCCTGGGAGAGCTCGATGCTGACACTGGGTATAAAGTGGGGGACACACTGTCAGGGTAATGTAGAGGGAGCTCTACACTGTATCTAACCCGTGGTGTACCTGTCCTGGGAGCACTCGATGCTGACACTGGGTATAAAGTGGGGAACACACTGTCAGGGTAATGTAGAGGGAGCTCTACACTGTATCTAACCCGTGCTGTACTTGTCCTGGAAGAGCTCAATGCTGACACTGGGTATAAAGTGGGGGACACACTGTCAGGGTAATGTAGAGGGAGCTCTACACTGTATCTAACCCGTGCTGTACCTGTCGTGGGAGAGCTCGATGCTGACACTAGGTATAAAGTGGGGGACACACTGTCAGGGTAATGTAGAGGGAGCTCTACACTGTATCTAACCCGTGCTGTACCTGTCCTGGGAGAGCTCGATGCTGACACTGGGTATAAAGTGGGGGTAACACTGTCAGGCTAACATAGAGGGAGCTCTACACTGCATCTAACCCGTGCTGTACCTGTCCTGGGAGAGCTCGATGCTGACACTGGGTATAAAGTGGGGGACACACTGTCAGGGTAATGTAGAGGGAGATCCACACTGTATCTAACCCGTGCTGTACCTGTCCTGGGAGAGCTCGATGCTGACACTGGGTATAAAGTGGGGGACACAGCGTCAGGGTAATGTAGAGGGAGCTCTACACTGTATCTAACCCGTGCTGTACCTGTCCTGGGAGAGCTCGATGCTGACACTGGGTACAAAATGGGGGGCACACTGTCAGGGTAATGTAGAGGGAGCTCTACACTGTATCTAACCCGTGCTGTACCTTTCCTGGGAGAGCTCGATGCTGACACTGGGTATAAAGTGGGGGACACACTGTCAGGGTAATGTAGAGGGAGCTCTACACTGTATCTAACCCTTGCTGTACCAGTCCTGGGAGCGCTCGATGCTGACACTGGGTATAAAGTGGGGGACACACTGTCAGGGTAATGTAGAGGGAGCTCTACACTGTATCTAACCCGTGCTGTACCTGTCCTGGGACAGCTCGATGCTGACACTGGGTATACAGTGGGGGGGACACACTGTCAGGGTAATGTAGAGGGAGCTTTACACTGTATCGAACCCGTGCTGTACCTGTCCTGGGAGAGCTCGATGCTGCCACTGGGTATAAAGTGGGGGACACACTGTCAGGGTAATGTAGAGGGAGCTCTACACTGTATCTAACCCGTGCTGTACCTGACCTGGGAGAGCTCGATGCTGACACTGGGTATAAAGTGGGGGACACACTGTCAGGGTAATGTAGAGGGAGCTCTACACTGTGTCTAACCCGTGCTGTACCTGCCCTGGGAGAGCTCGATGCTGACACTGGGTATAAAGTGGGGGACACACTGTCAGGGTAATGTAGAGGGAGCTCTACACTGTATCTAACCCGTGCTGTACCTGTCCTGGGAGAGCTCGATGCTGACACTGGGTATAAAGTGGGGTCACACTGTCAGGGTAATGTGGAGGGAGCTCTACACTGTATCTAACCCGTGCTGTACCAGTCCTGGGAGCGCTCGATGCTGACACTGGGTATAAAGTGGGGGACACACTGTCAGGGTAATGTTGAGGGAGCTCTACACTGTATCTAACCCGTGCTGTATGTGTCCTGGGAGAGCTCGATGCTGACACTGGGTATAAAGTGGGGGACACACTGTCAGGGTAATGTCGAGCGTTCTCTACGCTGTATATAACCCGTGCTGTACCTGTCCTGGGAGAGCTCGGTGCTGACACTGGGTATAAAGTGGGGGACACTGTCAGGGTAATGA
Organism: Scyliorhinus torazame; assembly: GCF_047496885.1. Lineage (NCBI taxonomy): Eukaryota > Metazoa > Chordata > Chondrichthyes > Carcharhiniformes > Scyliorhinidae > Scyliorhinus > Scyliorhinus torazame. Next base: position 16,756,238 of record NC_092710.1, on the reverse strand, counting down.
AGAGGGAGCTCCACACTGTATCTCACCCGTGCTGTACCTGTCCTGGGAGAGCTCGATGCTGACACTGGGTATAAAGTGGGGGGGACACTGTCAGGGTAATGCGAGGGAGCTGAACACTGTATCTAATCCGTGCTGTACCTGTCCTGGGAGAGCTCGATGCTGACACTGGGTATAAAGTGGGGGACACACTGTCAGGGTCATGTAGAGGGAGCTCAACACTGTATCTAACCCGTGCTGCACCTGTCCTGGGAGAGCTCGATGCTGACACTGGGTATAAAGTGGGGGACACACTGTCAGGGTAATGTAGAGGGAGCTCTACACTGTATCTAACCCGTGCTGTACCTGTCCAGGGAGAGCTCGATGCTGACACTGGGTTTAAAATGGGGGGGACACAGTCAGGGAAATGTAGAGGGAGCTCTACACTGTATCTAACCCGTGCTGTACCTGTCCTGGGAGAGCTCGATGCTGACACTGGGTATAAAATGGGGGACACACTGTCAGGGTAATGTAGAGGGAGCTCTACACTGTATCTAACCCGTGCTGTACCTGTCCTGGGGGAGCTCGATGCTGACACTGGGTATAAAATGGGGGACGCACAGTCAGGGTAATGGAGAGGGAGCTCTACACTGTATCTAACCCGCGCTGTACCTGTCCTGGGAGAGCTCGATGCTGACACTGCGTATAAAGTGGGGGGGAGACTGTCAGGGTAATGTAGAGGGAGCTCTACACTGTATCTAACCCGTGCTGTACCTGTCCTGGGAGAGCTCGATGCTGACACTGGGTATAAAGTGGGGGACACACTGTCAGGGTAATGTAGAGGGAGCTCTACACTGTATCTAACCCGTGCTGTACCTGTCCTGGGACAGCTCGATGCTGACACTGGGTATAAAGTGGGGGACACACTGTCAGGGTAATGTAGAGGGAGCTCTACACTGTATCTAACCCGTCCTTTACCTGTCCTGGGAGAGCGTGATGCTGACACTGGGTATAAAGTGGGGGGGACACTGTCAGGGTAATGTAGAGGGAGCTCTACACTGTATCTAACCCGTGCTGTAACTGTCCTGGGAGAGCTCGATGCTGACACTGGGTATAAAGTGGGGGACACACTGTCAGGGTAATGTAGAGGGAGCTCTACACTGTATCTAACCCGTGCTATACCTGTCCTGGGAGAGCTTGATGCTGACACTGGGTATACAATGGGGGGGACACTGTCAGGGTAATGTAGAGGGAGCTCTACACTGTATCTAACCCGTGCTGTACCTGTCCTGGGAGAGCTCGATGCTGACAGTGGGTATAAAGTGGGGGATACACTGTCAGGGTAATGTAGAGGGAGCTCTACACTGTATCTAACCCGTGCTGTACCTGTCCTGGGAGCGCTCAATGCTAACACTGGGTCTAAACTGGGTTACACACTTTCAGGGTAATGTAGAGGAAGCTCTACACTGTATCTAACCCGTGCAGTACCTGTCCTGGGAGCGCTCGATGCTGACACTGGGTATAAAGTGGGGGGGGACACTGTCAGGGTAATGTAGAGGGAGCTCCACACTGTATCTAACCCGTGCTGTACCTGTCCTGGGAGAGCTCGATGCTGACACTGGGTATGAAGTGGGAGGGACACTGTCAGGGTAATGTAGAGGGAGCTCTACACTGTATCTAACCCGTGCTGTACCGTCCTGGGAGAGCTAGATGCTGACACTGGGTATAAAGTGGGGGGGACACTGTCAAGGTAATGTAGAGGGAGCTCTACACTGTATCTAACCCGTGCTGTACCTGTCCTGGGAGCGCTCGATGCTGACACTGGGTATAAAGTGGGGGACACACTGTCAGGGTAATGTAGAGGGAGCTCTACACTGTATCTAACCCGGCTGTACCTGTCCTGGGAGAGCTCGATGCTGACACTGGGTATAAAGTGGGAGGGACACTGTCAGGTTAATGTAGAGGGAGCTCTACACTGTATCTAACCAGTGCTGTACTGTCCTGGGAGAGCTCGATGCTGACACTGGGTATAAAGTGGGGGACACACTGTCAGGGTAATGTAGAGGGAGCTCTACACTGTATCTAACCCGTGCTGTACCTGTCCTGGGAGATCTCGATGCTGACACTGGGTATAAAGTGGGGGGGACACTGTCAGGGTAATGTAGAGGGAGCTCTACACTGTATCTAAACCGTGCTGTACGTGTCCAGGGAAAGCTCAATGCTGACACTGGGTATAAAGTGGGGGACACACTGTCAGGGAATGTAGAGGGAGCTCTACACTGTATCTAACCCGTGCTGTACCTGTCCTGGGAGAGCTTTTTGCTGACACTGGGTATAAAGTGGGGGACACACTGTCAGGGTAATGTAGAGGGAGCTCTTCACTGAATCTAACCCGTGCTGTACCTGTCCTGGGAGCGCTCGATGCTGACACTGGGTATAAAGTGGGGGGGACACTGTCAGGGTAATGTAGAGGGAGCTCTACACTGTATCTAACCCGTGCTGTACCTGTCCTGGGAGCGCTCGATGCTGACACCGGGTATAAAGTGGGGGGGACACTGTCAGGGTAATGTAGAGGGAGCTCTACACTGTATCTAACCCGTGCTGTACCTGTCCTGGGAGAGCTCGATGCTGACACTGGGTATAAAGTGGGGGACACACTGTCAGGGTAATGTAGAGGGAGCTCTACATTGTATCTAACCCGTGCTGTACCTGTCCTGGGAGAGCTCGATGCTGACACTGGGTATAAAGTGGGGGACACACTGTCAGGGTAATGTAGAGGGAGCTCTACATTGTATCTAACCCGTGCTGTACCTGTCCTGGGAGAGCTCGATGCTGACACTGGGTATAAAGTGTGGGACACACTGTCAGGGTAATGTAGAGGGAGCTCTATACTGTATCTAACCCGTGCTGTACCTGTACTGGGAGAGCTTGTTGCTGACACCGGGTATAAAGTGGGGGGGACACTGTCAGGGTAATATAGAGGGAGCTCTACACTGTATCTAACCCATGCTGTACCTGTCCTGGGAGAGCTCGATGCTGACACTGGGTATAAAGTGGGGGACACACTGTCAGGGTAATATAGAGGGAGCTCTACACTGTATCTAACCCGTGCTGTACCTGTCCTGGGAGAGCTCGATGCTGACACTGGGTATAAAATGGGGGACACACAGTCAGGGTAATGGAGAGGGAGCTCTACACTGTATCTAACCCGTGCTGACCCTGTCCTGGGAGAGCTCGATGCTGACACTGGGTCTAAACTGGGTTACACACTTTCAGGGTAATGTAGAGGAAGCTCTACACTGTATCTAACCCGTGCTGTACCTGTCCTGGGAGAGCTCGATGCTGACACTGCGTATAAAGTGGGAAGGACACTGTCAGGGTAATGTAGAGGGAGCTCTACACAGTATCTGACCCGTGCTGTACCTGTCCTGGGAGAGCTCGATGCTGACACTGGGTATAAAGTGGGGGACACACTGTCAGGGTAATGTAGAGGGAGCTCTACACTGTATCTAACCCGTGCTGTACCTGTCCTGGGAGAGCTCGATGCTGACACTGGGTATAAAGTGGGGGACACACTGTCAGGGTAATGTAGAGGGAGCTCTACACTGTATCTAACCCGTGCTGTACCTGTCCTGGGAGAGCTCGATGCTGACACTGGGTATAAAGTGGGGGACACACTGTCAGGGTAATGTAGAGGGAGCTCTACACTGTATCTAACCCGTGCTGTACCTGTCCTGGGAGAGCTCGATGCTGACACTGGGTATAAAGTGGGGGACACACTGTCAGGGTAATGTAGAGGGAGCTCTACACTGTACCTAACCCGTGCTGTACATGTCCTGGGAGAGATCGATGCTGACACTGGGTATAAAGTGGGGGGGGACACTGTCAGGGTAATGTAGAGGGAGCTCTACACTGTATCTAAACCGTGCTGTACGTGTCCAGGGAAAGCTCAATGCTGACACTGGGTATAAAGTGGGGGACACACTGTCAGGGAATGTAGAGGGAGCTCTACACTGTATCTAACCCACGCTGTACCTGTCCTGGGAGAGCTTATTGCTGACACTGGGTATAAAGTGGGGGGGACACTGTCAGGGTAATGTAGAGGGAGCTCTACACTGTATCTAACCCGTGCTGTACCTGTCCTGGGAGAGCTCGATGTTGACACTGGGTATAAAGTGGGGGACACACTGTCAGGATAATGTAGAGAGAGCTCTACACTGTATCTAACCCACGCTGTACCTGTCCTGGGAGAGCTTATTGCTGACACTGGGTATAAAGTGGGGGGGACACGGTCAGGGTAATGTAGAGGGAGCTCTACACTGTATCTAACCGGTGCTGTACCTCTCCTGGGAGAGCTCGATGCTGACACTAGGTATAAAGTGGGGGACACACTGTCAGGGTAATGTAGAGGGAGCTCTTCACTGTATCTAACCCGTGCTGTACCTGTCCTGGGAGAGCTCCATGCTGACACTGGGTATAAAGTGGGGGACACACTGTCAGGGTAATGTAGAGGGAGCTCTACACTGTATCTAACCCGTGCTGTACCTGTCCTGGGAGCGCTCGATGCTGACACCAGGTATAAAGTGGGGGGGGACACTGTCAGGGTAATGTAGAGAGAGCTCTACACTGTATCTAACCCGTGCTGTACCTGTCCTGGGAGAGCTCGATGCTGACACTGGGTATAAAGTGTGGGACACACTGTCAGGGAAATGTAGAGGGAGCTCTACACTGAATCTAACCCGTGCTGTACCTGTCCTGGGAGAGCTTGTTGCTGACACCGGGTATAAAGTGGGGGGGACACTGTCAGGGTAATGTAGAGGGAGCTCTACACTCTATCTAACCCGTGCTGTACCTGTCCTGGGAGAGCTCGATGCTGACACTGGGTATAAAGTGGGGGACACACTGTCAGAGTAATGTAGAGGGAGCTCTACACTGTATCTAACCTGTGCTGTACCTGTCCTGGGAGAGCTCGATGCTGACACCGGGTATAAAAAGTGGGAGGGACACTGTCAGGGTAATGTAGAGGGAGCTCTACACTGTATTTAACCCGTGCTGTACCTGCCCTGGGATAGCTCGATGCTGACACTGGGTATAAAGTGGGAGGGACACTGTCAGGGTAATGTAGAGGGAGCTCTACACTGTATCTAACCCGTGCTGTACCTGCCCTGGGAGAGCTCGATGCTGACACTGGGTATAAAGTGGGGGACACACTGTCAGGGTAATGTAGAGGGAGCTCTACACTGTATCTAACCCGTGCTGTACATGTCCTGGGAGAGCTCGATGCTGACACTGGGTATAATGTGGGGGGGACACTGTCAGGGAAAAGTAGAGGGAGCTCTACACTGTATCTAACCCGTGCTGTACCTGTCCTGGGAGAGCTCGATGCTGACACTGGGTATAAAGTGACACACTGTCAGGGTAATGTAGAGGGAGCTCTACACTGTATCTAACCCGTGCTGTACCTGTCCTGGGAGAGCTCGATGCTGACACTGGGTATAAAGTGGGGGACACACTGTCAGGGTAATATAGAGGGAGCTCTACGCTGTATCTAACCCGTGCTGTACCTGCCCTGGGAGAGCACGATGCTGACACTGGGTATAAAGTGGGGGGGGACACACTGTCAGGGTAATGTAGAGGGAGCTCTACACTGTATCTAACCCTGGCTGTACCTGTCCTGGGAGAGCTCGATGCTGACACTGGGTATAAAGTGGGGGACACACTGTCAGGGTAATGTAGAGGGAGCTCTCCACTGTATCTAACCCGTGCTGTACCTGTCCTGGGAGAGCTCGATGCTGACACTGGGTATAAAATGGGGGACACACTGTCAGGGTAATGTAGAGGGAGCTCTACACTGTATCTAACCCGTGCTGTACCTGTCCTGGGAGAGCTCGATGCTGACACTGGGTATAAAGTGGGGGGGACACTGTCAGGGTAATGTAGAGGGAGCTCTACACTGTATCTACCCCGTGCTGTACCTGTCCTGGGAGAGTTCGATGCTGACACTGGGTATAAAGTGGGGGACACACGGTCAGGGAAATGTAGAGGGAGCTCTACACTGTATCTAACCCGTGCTGTACCTGTCCTGGGAGAGCTCGATGCTGACACTGGGTATAAAGTGGGGAGACACACTGTCAGGGTAATGTAGAGGGAGCTCTACACTGTATCTAACCCGTGCTGCACCTGTCCTGGGAGAGCTCGATGCTGACACTGGGTATAAAGTGGGGGGGGCACTGTCAGGGTAATGTAGAGGGAGCTCTACACTGTATCTAACCCGTGCTGTACCTGTCGTGGGAGAGTTCGATGCTGACACTGGGTATAAAGTGGGGGACACACTGTCAGGGTAATGTAGAGGGAGCTCTACACTGTATCTAACCCGTGCTGTACCTGTCCTGGGAGAGCTCGATGCTGACACTGGGTGTAAAGTGAGGGACACACTGTCAGGGTAATGTAGAGGGAGCTCTACACTGTATCTGACCCGTGCTGTACCTGTCCTGGGAGAGTTCGATGCTGACACTGGATATACAGTGGGGGGGACACTCAGGGTAATGTAGAGGGAGCTCTACACTGTATCTAACCCGTGCTGTACCTGTCCTGGGAGAGCTCGATGCTGACACTGGGTATAAAGTGGGGGACACACTGTCAGGGTAATGTAGAGGGAGCTCTACACTGTATCTAAACCGTGCTGTACCTGTCCTGGGAGAGCTCGATGCTGACACTGGGTATAAAGTGGGGGACACACTGTCAGGGTAATGTAGAGGGAGCTCTACACTGTATCTAACCCGTGCTGTACCTGTCCTGGGAGAGCTCGATGCTGACACTGGGTATAAAGTGGGGGACACACTGTCAGGGTAATGTAGAGGGAGCTCCACGCTGTATCTAACCCGTGCTGTTCCTGTCCTGGGAGAGTTCGATGCTGACACTGGGTATAAAGTGGGGGGGACACTCAGGGTAATGTAGTGGGAGCTCTACACTGTATCTAACCCGTGCTGTAGCTGTCCTGGGAGAGCTCGATGCTGACACTGGGTATAAAGTGGGGGGGACACACGGTCAGGGAAATGTAGAGGGAGCTCTACACTGTATCTAACCCGTGCTGTACCTGTCCTGGGAGAGCTCGATGCTGACACTGGGTATAAAGTGGGGGGGACACTGTCAGGGTAATGTAGAGCGAGCTCTACACTGTATCTAACCCGTGCTGTACCTGTCCTGGGAGAGCTCGATGCTGACACTGGGTATAAAGTGGGGGGGGCACTGTCAGGGTAATGTAGAGGGAGCTCTACACTGTATCTAACCCGTGCTGTACCTGTCCTGGGAGAGTTCGATGCTGACACTGGGTATAAAGTGGGGGACACACTGTCAGGGTAATGTAGAGGGAGCTCTACACTGTATCTAACCCGTGCTGTACCTGTCCTGGGAGAGCTCGATGCTGACACTGGGTATAAAGTGAGGGACACACTGTCAGGGTAATGTAGAGGGAGCTCTACACTGTATCTGACCCGTGCTGTACTTGTCCTGGGAGAGTTCGATGCTGACACTGGATATAAAGTGGGGGGGACACTCAGGGTAATGTAGAGGGAGCTCTACACTGCATCTAACCCGTGCTGTACCTGTCCTGGGAGAGCTCGATGCTGACACTGGGTATAAAGTGGGGGACACACTGTCAGGGTAATGTAGAGGGAGCTCTACACTGTATCTAAACCGTGCTGTACCTGTCCTGGGAGAGCTCGATGCTGACACTGGGTATAAAGTGGGGGACACACTGTCAGGGTAATGTAGAGGGAGCTCTACACTGTATCTAACCCGTGCTGTACCTGTCCTGGGAGAGCTCGATGCTGACACTGGGTATAAAGTGGGGGACACACTGTCAGGGTAATGTAGAGGGAGCTCCACACTGTATCTAACCCGTGCTGTTCCTGTCCTGGGAGAGTTCGATGCTGACACGGGGTATAAAGTGTGGGGGACACTGTCAGGGAAATGTAGAGGGAGCTCTACACTGTATCTAACCCGTGCTGTACCTGTCCTGGGAGAGCTTGTTGCTGACACCGGGTAAAAAGTGGGGGGGACACTGTCAGGGTAATGTAGAGGGAGCTCTACACTCTATCTAACCCGTGCTGTACCTGTCCTGGGAGAGCTCGATGCTGACACTGGGTATAAAGTGGGGGACACACTGTCAGAGTAATGTAGAGGGAGCTCTACACTGTATCTAACCCGTGCTGTACCTGTCCTGGGAGAGCTCGATGCTGACACCGGGTATTAAAAGTGGGAGGGACACTGTCAGGGTAATGTAGAGGGAGCTCTACACTGTATTTAACCCGTGCTGTACCTGCCCTGGGATAGCTCGATGCTGACACTGGGTATAAAGTGGGAGGGACACTGTCAGGGTAATGTAGAGGGAGCTCTACACTGTATCTAACCCGTGCTGTACCTGTCCTGGGAGAGCTCGATGCTGACACTGGGTATAAAGTGGGGGACACACTGTCAGGGTAATGTAGAGGGAGCTCTACACTGTATCTAACCCGTGCTGTACATGTCCTGGGAGAGCTCGATGCTGACACTGGGTATAATGTGGGGGACACACTGTCAGGGAAATGTAGAGGGAGCTCTACACTGTATCTAACCCGTGCTGTACCTGTCCTGGGAGAGCTCGATGCTGACACTGGGTATAAAGTGACACACTGTCAGGGTAATGTAGAGGGAGCTCTACATTGTATCTAACCCGTGCTGTACCTGTCCTGGGAGAGCTCGATGCTGACACTGGGTATAAAGTGGGGGACACACTGTCAGGGTAATATAGAGGGAGCTCTACGCTGTATCTAACCCGTGCTGTACCTGCCCTGGGAGAGCTCGATGCTGACACTGGGTATAAAGTGGGGGGGGACACACTGTCAGGGTAATGTAGAGGGAGCTCTACACTGTATCTAACCCTGGCTGTACCTGTCCTGGGAGAGCTCGATGCTGACACTGGGTATCAAGTGGGGGACACACTGTCAGGGTAATGTAGAGGGAACTCTCCACTGTATCTAACCCGTGCTGTACCTGTCCTGGGAGAGCTCGATGCTGACACTGGGTATAAAATGGGGGACACACTGTCAGGGTAATGTAGAGGGAGCTCTACACTGTATCTAACCCGTGCTGTACCTGTCCTGGGAGAGCTCGATGCTGACACTGGGTATAAAGTGGGGGGGACACTGTCAGGGTAATGTAGAGGGAGCTCTACACTGTATCTACCCCGTGCTGTACCTGTCCTGGGAGAGTTCGATGCTGACACTGGGTATAAAGTGGGGGACACACGGTCAGGGAAATGTAGAGGGAGCTCTACACTGTATCTAACCCGTGCTGTACCTGTCCTGGGAGAGCTCGATGCTGACACTGGGTATAAAGTGGGGAGACACACTGTCAGGGTAATGTAGAGGGAGCTCTACACTGTATCTAACCCGTGCTGCACCTGTCCTGGGAGAGCTCGATGCTGACACTGGGTATAAAGTGGGGGGGGCACTGTCAGGGTAATGTAGAGGGAGCTCTACACTGTATCTAACCCGTGCTGTACCTGTCGTGGGAGAGTTCGATGCTGACACTGGGTATAAAGTGGGGGACACACTGTCAGGGTAATGTAGAGGGAGCTCTACACTGTATCTAACCCGTGCTGTACCTGTCCTGGGAGAGCTCGATGCTGACACTGGGTGTAAAGTGAGGGACACACTGTCAGGGTAATGTAGAGGGAGCTCTACACTGTATCTGACCCGTGCTGTACCTGTCCTGGGAGAGTTCGATGCTGACACTGGATATAAAGTGGGGGGGACACTCAGGGTAATGTAGAGGGAGCTCTACACTGTATCTAACCCGTGCTGTACCTGTCCTGGGAGAGCTCGATGCTGACACTGGGTATAAAGTGGGGGACACACTGTCAGGGTAATGTAGAGGGAGCTCTACACTGTATCTAAACCGTGCTGTACCTGTCCTGGGAGAGCTCGATGCTGACACTGGGTATAAAGTGGGGGACACACTGTCAGGGTAATGTAGAGGGAGCTCCACGCTGTATCTAACCCGTGCTGTTCCTGTCCTGGGAGAGTTCGATGCTGACACTGGGTATAAAGTGGGGGGGACACTCAGGGTAATGTAGAGGGAGCTCTACACTGTATCTAACCCGTGCTGTAGCTGTCCTGGGAGAGCTCGATGCTGACACTGGGTATAAAGTGGGGGGGACACACGGTCAGGGAAATGTAGAGGGAGCTCTACACTGTATCTAACCCGTGCTGTACCTGTCCTGGGAGAGCTCGATGCTGACACTGGGTATAAAGTGGGGGGGACACTGTCAGGGTAATGTAGAGCGAGCTCTACACTGTATCTAACCCGTGCTGTACCTGTCCTGGGAGAGCTCGATGCTGACACTGGGTATAAAGTGGGGGGGGCACTGTCAGGGTAATGTAGAGGGAGCTCTACACTGTATCTAACCCGTGCTGTACCTGTCCTGGGAGAGTTCGATGCTGACACTGGGTATAAAGTGGGGGACACACTGTCAGGGTAATGTAGAGGGAGCTCTACACTGTATCTAACCCGTGCTGTACCTGTCCTGGGAGAGCTCGATGCTGACACTGGGTATAAAGTGAGGGACACACTGTCAGGGTAATGTAGAGGGAGCTCTACACTGTGTCTGACCCGTGCTGTACCTGTCCTGGGAGAGTTCGATGCTGACACTGGATATAAAGTGGGGGGGACACTCAGGGTAATGTAGAGGGAGCTCTACACTGTATCTAACCCGTGCTGTACCTGTCCTGGGAGAGCTCGATGCTGACACTGGGTATAAAGTGGGGGACACACTGTCAGGGTAATGTAGAGGGAGCTCCACACTGTATCTAACCCGTGCTGTTCCTGTCCTGGGAGAGTTCGATGCTGACACTGGGTATAAAGTGGGGGGGACACTCAGGGTAATGTAGAGGGAGCTCTACACTGTATCTAACCCGTGCTGTAGCTGTCCTGGGAGAGCTCGATGCTGACACTGGGTATAAAGTGGGGGGGACACACGGTCAGGGAAATGTAGAGGGAGCTCTACACTGTATCTAACCCGTGCTGTACCTGTCCTGGGAGAGCTCGATGCTGACACTGGGTATAAAGTGGGGGGGGACACTGTCAGGGTAATGTAGAGGGTGCTCTACACTGAATCGAACCTGTGCTGTACCTGTCCTGGGAGAGTTCAATGCTGACACTGGGTATAAAGTGGGGGACACACTGTCAGGGTAATGTAGAGGGAGCTCTACACTGTATCTAACCCGTGCTGTACCTTTCCTGGGAGAGCTCGATGCTGACACTGGGTATAAAGTGGGGGACACGCTGTCAGGGTAATGGAGAGGGAGCTCTACACTGTATCTAACCCGTGCTGTACCTGTCCTGGGAGAGCTCGATGCTGACACTGGGTATAAACTGGGTTACACACTTTCAGGGTAATGTAGAGGAAGCTCTACACTGTATCTAACCCGTGCTGTACCTGTCCTGGGAGCGCTCGATGCTGACACTGGGTATAAACTGGGTTACACACTTTCAGGGTAATGTAGAGGAAGCTCTACACTGTATCTTACCCGTGCTGTACCTGTCCTGGGAGAGCTCGATGCTGACACTGGGTATAAAGTGGGGGGGGGGGGCACTGTCAGGGTAATGTAGAGGGAGCTCTACACTGTATCTTACCCGTGCTGTACCTGTCCTGGGAGCGCTCGATGCTGACACTGGGTATAAAGTGGGGGACAGACTGTCAGGGTAATGTACAGGGAGCTCTACACTGTATCTAACCCGTGCTGTACCTGTACTGGGAGAGCTCGATGCTGACACTGGGTATAAAGTGGGGGACACACTGTCAGGTTAATGTAGCGGGAGCTCAACACTGTATCTAACCCATGCTGTACCTGTCCTGGGAGCGCTCGATGCTGACACCGGGTATAAAGTGGGGGGGACACTGTCAGGGTAATGTAGAGGGAGCTCTACACTGTGTCTAACCCGTGCTGTACCTGTCCTGGGAGAGCTCAATGCTGACACTGGGTATAAAGTGGGGGGGACACTGTCAGGGTAAGGTAGAGGGAGCTCTACACTGTATCTAACCCGTGCTGTACCTGTCCTGGGAGCGCTCGATGCTGACACTGGGTATAAAGTGTGGGACACGCTGTCAGGGAAATGCAGAGCGAGCTCTACACTGTATCTAACCCGTGCTGTACCTGTCCTGGGAGAGCTCGATGCTGACACTGGGTATAAAGTGGGGGGGACACTGTCAGGGTAATGTAGAGAGAGCTCTACACTGTATCTTACCCGTGCTGTACCTGTCCTGGGAGCGCTCGATGCTGACACTGGGTATAAACTGGGTTACACACTTTCAGGGTAATGTAGAGGGAGCTCTACACTGTATCTAACCCGTGCTGTACCTGTCCTGGGAGCGCTCGATGCTGACACCGGGTATAAAGTGGGGGGGACACTGTCAGGGTAATGTAGAGGGAGCTCTACACTGTGTCTAACCCGTGCTGTACCTGTCCTGGGAGAGCTCAATGCTGACACTGGGTATAAAGTGGGGGGGACACTGTCAGGGTAAGGTAGAGGGAGCTCTACACTGTATCTAACCCGTGCTGTACCTGTCCTGGGAGCGCTCGATGCTGACACTGGGTATAAAGTGTGGGACACGCTGTCAGGGAAATGCAGAGCGAGCTCTACACTGTATCTAACCCGTGCTGTACCTGTCCTGGGAGAGCTCGATGCTGACACTGGGTATAAAGTGGGGGGGACACTGTCAGGGTAATGTAGAGAGAGCTCTACACTGTATCTTACCCGTGCTGTACCTGTCCTGGGAGCGCTCGATGCTGACACTGGGTATAAACTGGGTTACACACTTTCAGGGTAATGTAGAGGGAGCTCTACACTGTATCTAACCCGTGCTGTACCTGTCCTGGGAGAGCTCGATGCTGACACTGGGTATAAAGTGGGGGACACACTGTCAGGGTAATGTAGAGGGAGCTCTACACTGTATCTAACCCGTGCTGTACATGTCCTGGGAGAGCTCGATGCTGACACTGGGTATAAAGTGGGGGGGACACTTTGAGGGTAATGTAGAGGGAGCTCTACACTGTATCTAACCCGTGTTGTACCTGTCCTGGGAGAGCTCAATGCTGACACTGGGTATAAAGTGGGGGGACACACTGTCAGGGAAATGTAGAGGGAGCTCTACACTGTATCTAACCCGTGCTGCACCTGTCCTGGGAGAGCTCGATGCTGACACTGGGTATAAAGTGAGGGGGGGATACTGTCAGGGTAATGTAGAGGGAGCTCTACACTGTATCTAACCCGTGCTGTACCTGCCCTGGGAGAGCTCGATGCTGACACTGGGTATAAAGTGGGGGGGACACTGTCAGGGTAATGTAGAGGGAGCTCTGCACTGTATCTAACCCGTGCTGTACCTGTCCTGGGAGAGCTCGATGCTGACACTGGATATAAAGTGGGGGACACACTGTCAGGGTAATGTAGAGGGAGCTCTACACTGTATCTAACCCGTGCTGTACCTGTCCTGGGAGCGCTCGATGCTGACACTGGGTATAAAGTGGGGGACACACTGTCAGGGAAATGTCGAGGGAGCTCTACACTGTATCTAACCCGTGCTGTACCTGTCCTGGGAGAGCTCGTTGCTGACACCGGGTATAAAGTGGGGGGGACACTTTCAGGGTAATGTAGAGGGAGCTCTACACTGTATCTAACCCGTGCTGTACCTGTCCTGGGAGAGCTCAATGCTGACACTGGGTATAAAGTGGGGGACACACTGTCAGGGTAATGTAGAGGGAGCTCTACACTGTATCTAACCCGTGCTGTACCTGTCCTGGGAGAGCATGATGCTGACACTGGGTATAAAGTGGGGGGACACTGTCAGGGTAATGTAGAGGGAGCTCTACACTGTATCTAACCCGTGCTGTACCTGTCCTGGGAGAGCTCGATGCTGACACTGGGTATAAAGTGGGGGACACACTGTCAGGGTAATGTAGAGGGAGCTCTACACTGTATCTAACCCGTGCTGTACCTGTCCTGGGAGAGCTCGATGCTGACACTGGGTATAAAGTGGGGGACACACTGTCAGGGTAATGTAGAGGGAGCTCTACACTGTATCTAACCCGTGCTGTACCTGTCCTGGGAGCGCTCGATGCTGACACTGGGTATAAACTGGGTTACACACTTTCAGGGTAATGTCGAGGAAGCTCTAAACTGTATCTAACCCGTGCTGTACCTGTCCTGGGAGAGCTCGATGCTGACACTGGGTATAAAGTGGGGGGACACACTGTCAGGTTAATGTAGAGGAAGCTCTAAACTGTATCTAACCCGTGCTGTACCTGTCCTGGGAGAGCTCGATGCTGACACTGGGTATAAAGTGGGGGACACACTGTCAGGGTAATATAGAGGGAGCTCTACGCTGTATCTAACCCGTGCTGTACCTGCCCTGGGAGAGCTCGATGCTGACACTGGGTATAAAGTGGGGGGGGACACACTGTCAGGGTAATGTAGAGGGAGCTCTACACTGTATCTAACCCTGGCTGTACCTGTCCTGGGAGAGCTCGATGCTGACACTGGGTATCAAGTGGGGGACACACTGTCAGGGTAATGTAGAGGGAACTCTCCACTGTATCTAACCCGTGCTGTACCTGTCCTGGGAGAGCTCGATGCTGACACTGGGTATAAAATGGGGGACACACTGTCAGGGTAATGTAGAGGGAGCTCTACACTGTATCTAACCCGTGCTGTACCTGTCCTGGGAGAGCTCGATGCTGACACTGGGTATAAAGTGGGGGGGACACTGTCAGGGTAATGTAGAGGGAGCTCTACACTGTATCTAAACCGTGCTGTACCTGTCCTGGGAGAGCTCGATGCTGACACTGGGTATAAAGTGGGGGACACACTGTCAGGGTAATGTAGAGGGAGCTCCACGCTGTATCTAACCCGTGCTGTTCCTGTCCTGGGAGAGTTCGATGCTGACACTGGGTATAAAGTGGGGGGGACACTCAGGGTAATGTAGAGGGAGCTCTACACTGTATCTAACCCGTGCTGTAGCTGTCCTGGGAGAGCTCGATGCTGACACTGGGTATAAAGTGGGGGGGACACACGGTCAGGGAAATGTAGAGGGAGCTCTACACTGTATCTAACCCGTGCTGTACCTGTCCTGGGAGAGCTCGATGCTGACACTGGGTATAAAGTGGGGGGGACACTGTCAGGGTAATGTAGAGCGAGCTCTACACTGTATCTAACCCGTGCTGTACCTGTCCTGGGAGAGCTCGATGCTGACACTGGGTATAAAGTGGGGGGGGCACTGTCAGGGTAATGTAGAGGGAGCTCTACACTGTATCTAACCCGTGCTGTACCTGTCCTGGGAGAGTTCGATGCTGACACTGGGTATAAAGTGGGGGACACACTGTCAGGGTAATGTAGAGGGAGCTCTACACTGTATCTAACCCGTGCTGTACCTGTCCTGGGAGAGCTCGATGCTGACACTGGGTATAAAGTGAGGGACACACTGTCAGGGTAATGTAGAGGGAGCTCTACACTGTGTCTGACCCGTGCTGTACCTGTCCTGGGAGAGTTCGATGCTGACACTGGATATAAAGTGGGGGGGACACTCAGGGTAATGTAGAGGGAGCTCTACACTGTATCTAACCCGTGCTGTACCTGTCCTGGGAGAGCTCGATGCTGACACTGGGTATAAAGTGGGGGACACACTGTCAGGGTAATGTAGAGGGAGCTCCACACTGTATCTAACCCGTGCTGTTCCTGTCCTGGGAGAGTTCGATGCTGACACTGGGTATAAAGTGGGGGGGACACTCAGGGTAATGTAGAGGGAGCTCTACACTGTATCTAACCCGTGCTGTAGCTGTCCTGGGAGAGCTCGATGCTGACACTGGGTATAAAGTGGGGGGGACACACGGTCAGGGAAATGTAGAGGGAGCTCTACACTGTATCTAACCCGTGCTGTACCTGTCCTGGGAGAGCTCGATGCTGACACTGGGTATAAAGTGGGGGGGGACACTGTCAGGGTAATGTAGAGGGTGCTCTACACTGAATCGAACCTGTGCTGTACCTGTCCTGGGAGAGTTCAATGCTGACACTGGGTATAAAGTGGGGGACACACTGTCAGGGTAATGTAGAGGGAGCTCTACACTGTATCTAACCCGTGCTGTACCTTTCCTGGGAGAGCTCGATGCTGACACTGGGTATAAAGTGGGGGACACGCTGTCAGGGTAATGGAGAGGGAGCTCTACACTGTATCTAACCCGTGCTGTACCTGTCCTGGGAGAGCTCGATGCTGACACTGGGTATAAACTGGGTTACACACTTTCAGGGTAATGTAGAGGAAGCTCTACACTGTATCTAACCCGTGCTGTACCTGTCCTGGGAGCGCTCGATGCTGACACTGGGTATAAACTGGGTTACACACTTTCAGGGTAATGTAGAGGAAGCTCTACACTGTATCTTACCCGTGCTGTACCTGTCCTGGGAGAGCTCGATGCTGACACTGGGTATAAAGTGGGGGGGGGGGGCACTGTCAGGGTAATGTAGAGGGAGCTCTACACTGTATCTTACCCGTGCTGTACCTGTCCTGGGAGCGCTCGATGCTGACACTGGGTATAAAGTGGGGGACAGACTGTCAGGGTAATGTACAGGGAGCTCTACACTGTATCTAACCCGTGCTGTACCTGTACTGGGAGAGCTCGATGCTGACACTGGGTATAAAGTGGGGGACACACTGTCAGGTTAATGTAGCGGGAGCTCAACACTGTATCTAACCCATGCTGTACCTGTCCTGGGAGCGCTCGATGCTGACACCGGGTATAAAGTGGGGGGGACACTGTCAGGGTAATGTAGAGGGAGCTCTACACTGTGTCTAACCCGTGCTGTACCTGTCCTGGGAGAGCTCAATGCTGACACTGGGTATAAAGTGGGGGGGACACTGTCAGGGTAAGGTAGAGGGAGCTCTACACTGTATCTAACCCGTGCTGTACCTGTCCTGGGAGCGCTCGATGCTGACACTGGGTATAAAGTGTGGGACACGCTGTCAGGGAAATGCAGAGCGAGCTCTACACTGTATCTAACCCGTGCTGTACCTGTCCTGGGAGAGCTCGATGCTGACACTGGGTATAAAGTGGGGGGGACACTGTCAGGGTAATGTAGAGAGAGCTCTACACTGTATCTTACCCGTGCTGTACCTGTCCTGGGAGCGCTCGATGCTGACACTGGGTATAAACTGGGTTACACACTTTCAGGGTAATGTAGAGGGAGCTCTACACTGTATCTAACCCGTGCTGTACCTGTCCTGGGAGAGCTCGATGCTGACACTGGGTATAAAGTGGGGGACACACTGTCAGGGTAATGTAGAGGGAGCTCTACACTGTATCTAACCCGTGCTGTACATGTCCTGGGAGAGCTCGATGCTGACACTGGGTATAAAGTGGGGGGGACACTTTGAGGGTAATGTAGAGGGAGCTCTACACTGTATCTAACCCGTGTTGTACCTGTCCTGGGAGAGCTCAATGCTGACACTGGGTATAAAGTGGGGGGACACACTGTCAGGGAAATGTAGAGGGAGCTCTACACTGTATCTAACCCGTGCTGCACCTGTCCTGGGAGAGCTCGATGCTGACACTGGGTATAAAGTGAGGGGGGGATACTGTCAGGGTAATGTAGAGGGAGCTCTACACTGTATCTAACCCGTGCTGTACCTGCCCTGGGAGAGCTCGATGCTGACACTGGGTATAAAGTGGGGGGGACACTGTCAGGGTAATGTAGAGGGAGCTCTGCACTGTATCTAACCCGTGCTGTACCTGTCCTGGGAGAGCTCGATGCTGACACTGGATATAAAGTGGGGGACACACTGTCAGGGTAATGTAGAGGGAGCTCTACACTGTATCTAACCCGTGCTGTACCTGTCCTGGGAGCGCTCGATGCTGACACTGGGTATAAAGTGGGGGACACACTGTCAGGGAAATGTCGAGGGAGCTCTACACTGTATCTAACCCGTGCTGTACCTGTCCTGGGAGAGCTCGTTGCTGACACCGGGTATAAAGTGGGGGGGACACTTTCAGGGTAATGTAGAGGGAGCTCTACACTGTATCTAACCCGTGCTGTACCTGTCCTGGGAGAGCTCAATGCTGACACTGGGTATAAAGTGGGGGACACACTGTCAGGGTAATGTAGAGGGAGCTCTACACTGTATCTAACCCGTGCTGTACCTGTCCTGGGAGAGCATGATGCTGACACTGGGTATAAAGTGGGGGGACACTGTCAGGGTAATGTAGAGGGAGCTCTACACTGTATCTAACCCGTGCTGTACCTGTCCTGGGAGAGCTCGATGCTGACACTGGGTATAAAGTGGGGGACACACTGTCAGGGTAATGTAGAGGGAGCTCTACACTGTATCTAACCCGTGCTGTACCTGTCCTGGGAGAGCTCGATGCTGACACTGGGTATAAAGTGGGGGACACACTGTCAGGGTAATGTAGAGGGAGCTCTACACTGTATCTAACCCGTGCTGTACCTGTCCTGGGAGCGCTCGATGCTGACACTGGGTATAAACTGGGTTACACACTTTCAGGGTAATGTCGAGGAAGCTCTAAACTGTATCTAACCCGTGCTGTACCTGTCCTGGGAGAGCTCGATGCTGACACTGGGTATAAAGTGGGGGGACACACTGTCAGGTTAATGTAGAGGAAGCTCTAAACTGTATCTAACCCGTGCTGTACCTGTCCTGGGAGAGCTCGATGCTGACACTGGGTATAAAGTGGGGGACACACTGTCAGGGTAATGTACAGGGAGCTCTACACAGTATTTAACCCGTGCTGTACCTGTCCTGGGAGAGCTCGATGCTGACACTGGGTATAAAGTCGGAGGGGGACACTGTCAGGATAATGTAGAGGGAGCTCTAGACTGTATCTAACCCGTGCTGTACCTGTCCTGGGAGCGCTCGATGCTGACACTGGGTATAAAGTGGGGGGGACACTGTCAGGGTAATGTAGAGGGAGCTCTACACTGTATCTAACCCGTGCTGTACCTGTCCTGGGAGAGCTCGATGCTGACACTGGGTATAAAGTGGGGGGGACACTGTCAGGGTAATGTAGAGGGAGCTCTACACTGAATCGAACCCGTGCTGTACCTGTCCTGGGAGAGTTCGATGCTGACACTGGGTATAAAGTGGGGGGGACACTGTCAGGGTAATGTAGAGGGAGCTCTACACTGTATCTAACCCGTGCTGTACCTTTCCTGGGAGAGCTCGATGCTGACACTGGGTATAAAGTGGGGGACACACTGTCAGGGTAATGGAGAGGGAGCTCTACACTGTATCTAACCCGTGCTGTACCTGTCCTGGGAGAGCTCGATGCTGACACTGGGTATAAAGTGGGGGGGACATTGTCAGGTTAATGTAGCGGGAGCTCAACACTGTATCTAACCCGTGCTGTACCTGTCCTGGGAGCGCTCGATGCTGACACCGGGTATAAAGTGGGGGGGACATTGTCAGGGTAATGTAGAGGGAGCTCTACACTGTGTCTAACCCGTGCTGTACCTGTCCTGGGAGAGCTCGATGCTGACACTGGGTATAAAGTGGGGGGGACACTGTCAGGGTAAGGTAGAGGGAGCTCTACACTGTATCTAACGCGTGCTGTACCTGTCCTGGGAGAGCTCGATGCTGACACTGGGTATAAAGTGGGGGACACACTGTCAGGGTAATGTAGAGGGAGCTCTACACTGTATCTAACCCGTGCTGTACCTGTCCTGGGAGCGCTCGATGCTGACACTGGGTATAAAGTGTGGGACACGCTGTCAGGGAAATGCAGAGCGAGCTCTACACTGTATCTAACCCGTGCTGTACCTGTCCTGGGAGAGCTCGATGCTGACACTGGGTATAAAGTGGGGGGGACACTGTCAGGGTAATGTAGAGGGAGCTCTACACTGAATCGAACCTGTGCTGTACCTGTCCTGGGAGAGTTCAATGCTGACACTGGGTATAAAGTGGGGGACACACTGTCAGGGTAATGTAGAGGGAGCTCTACACTGTATCTAACCCGTGCTGTACCTTTCCTGGGAGAGCTCGATGCTGACACTGGGTATAAAGTGGGGGACACACTGTCAAGGTAATGGAGAGGGAGCTCTACACTGTATCTAACCCGTGCTGTACCTGTCCTGGGAGCGCTCGATGCTGACACTGGGTATAAACTGGGTTACACACTTTCAGGGTAATGTAGAGGAAGCTCTACACTGTATCTTACCCGTGCTGTACCTGGCCTGGGAGAGCTCGATGCTGACACTGGGTATAAAGTGGGGGACAGACTGTCAGGGTAATGTACAGGGAGCTCTACACTGTATCTAACCCGTGCTGTACCTGTACTGGGAGAGCTCAATGCTGACACTGGGTATAAAGTGGGGGGGGGGGACACTGTCAGGGTAATGTAGAGGGAGCTCTACACTGTATCTTACCCGTGCTGTACCTGTCCTGGGAGCGCTCGATGCTGACACTGGGTATAAAGTGGGGGACAGACTGTCAGGGTAATGTACAGGGAGCTCTACACTGTATCTAACCCGTGCTGTACCTGTACTGGGAGAGCTCGATGCTGACACTGGGTATAAAGTGGGGGACACACGGTCAGGTTAATGTAGCGGGAGCTCAACACTGTATCTAACCCATGCTGTACCTGTCCTGGGAGCGCTCGATGCTGACACCGGGTATAAAGTGGGGGGGACACTGTCAGGGTAATGTAGAGGGAGCTCTACACTGTGTCTAACCCGTGCTGTACCTGTCCTGGGAGAGCTCGTTGCTGACACTGGGTATAAAGTGGGGGACACACTGTCAGGGTAATGTAGAGGGAGCTCTACACTGTATCTAACCCGTGCTGTACCTGCCCTGGGAGAGCTCGATGCTGACACTGGGTATAAAGTGGGAGGGACACTGTCAGGGTAATGTAGAGGGAGCTCTACACTGTATCTAACCCGTGCTGTACATGTCCTGGGAGAGCTCGATGCTGACACTGGGTATAAAGTGGGGGACACACTGTCAGGGTAATGTAGAGGCAGCTCTACACTGTATCTAACCCGTGCTGTACATGTCCTGGGAGAGCTCGATGCTGACACTGGGTATAAAGTGGGGGGGTCACTTTGAGGGTAATGTAGAGGGAGCTCTACACTGTATCTAACCCGTGCTGTACCTGTCCTGGGAGAGCTCAATGCTGACACTGGGTATAAAGTGGGGGGACACACTGTCAGGGAAATGTAGAGGGAGCTCTACACTGTATCTAACCCGTGCTGTACCTGTCCTGGGAGCGCTCGATGCTGACACTGGGTATAAAGTGGGGGACACACTGTCAGGGAAATGTCGAGGGAGCTCTACACTGTATCTAACCCGTGCTGTACCTGTCCTGGGAGAGCTCATTGCTGACACCGGGTATAAAGTGGGGGGGACACTTTCAGGGTAATGTAGAGGGAGCTCTACACTGTATCTAACCCGTGCTGTACCTGTCCTGGGAGAGCTCAATGCTGACACTGGGTATAAAGTGGGGGACACACTGTCAGGGTAATGTAGAGGGAGCTCTACACTGTATCTAACCCGTGCTGTACCTGTCCTGGGAGAGCATGATGCTGACACTGGGTATAAAGTGGGGGGACACTGTCAGGGTAATGTAGAGGGAGCTCTACACTGTATCTAACCCGTGCTGTACCTGTCCTGGGAGAGCTCGATGCTGACACTGGGTATAAAGTGGGGGACACACTGTCAGGGTAATGTAGAGGGAGCTCTACACTGTATCTAACCCGTGCTGTACCTGTCCTGGGAGAGCTCGATGCTGACACTGGGTATAAAGTGGGGGACACACTGTCAGGGTAATGTAGAGGGAGCTCTACACTGTATCTAACCCGTGCTGTACCTGTCCTGGGAGCGCTCGATGCTGACACTGGGTATAAACTGGGTTACACACTTTCAGGTTAATGTAGAGGAAGCTCTAAACTGTATCTAACCCGTGCTGTACCTGTCCTGGGAGAGCTCGATGCTGACACTGGGTATAAAGTGGGGGACACACTGTCAGGGTAATGTAGAGGGAGCTCTGCACTGTATCTAACCCGTGCTGTACCTGTCCTCGGAGAGCTCGATGCTGACACTGGGTATAAAGTGGGGGACACACTGTCAGGGTAATGTAGAGGGAGCTCTGCACTGTATCTAACCCGTGCTGTACCTGTCCTGGGAGAGCTCGATGCTGACGCTGGGTATAAATTGGGGGACACACTGTCAGGGTAATGTAGAGGGAGCTCTACACTGTATCTAACCCGTGCTGTACCTGTCCTGGGAGAGCTCGATGCTGACACTGGGTATAAAGTGGGGGACACACTGTCAGGGAAAAGTAGAGGGAGCTCTACACTGTATCTAACCCGTGCTGTACCTGTCCTGGGAGAGCTTATTGCTGACACTGGGTTAAAGGTGGGGGGGGGAGACGGTCAGCGTAATGTAGAGGGAGCTCTACACTGTATCTAACCCTTGTTGTACCTGTCCTGGGAGAGCTCGATGCTGACACTGGGTATAAAGTGGGGGACACACTGTCAGGGTAATGTAGAGGGAGCTCTACACTGTATCTAACCCGTGCTGTACCTGTCCTGGGAGCGCTCGATGCTGACACTGGGTATAAAGAGGGGGGGACACTGTCAGGGAAATGTAGAGGGAGCTCTACACTGTATCTAACCCGTGCTGTACCTGTCCTGGGAGCGCTCGATGCTGACACTGGGTATAAAGTGGGGGACACACTGTCAGGGAAATGTAGAGGGAGCTCTACACTGTATCTAACCCGTGCTGTACCTGTCCTGGGAGAGCTCGTTGCTGACACCGGGTATAAAGTGGGGGGACACTGTCAGGGTAATGTAGAGGGAGCTCTACACTGTATCTAACTCGTGCTGTACCTGTCCTGGGAGAGCTCGATGCTGACACTGGGTATAAAGTGGGGGACACACTGTCAGGGTAATGTAGAGGGAGCTCTACACTGTATCTAACCCGTGCTGTACCTGTCCTGGGAGAGCTTATTGCTGACACTGGGTATAAAGTGGGGGGGACACGGTCAGGGTAACGTAGAGGGAGCTCTACACTGTATCTAACCCGTGCTGTACCTGTCCTGGGAGAGCTCGATGCTGACACTGGGTATAAAGTGAGGGACACACTGTCAGGGTAATGTAGAGGGAGCTCTACACTGTATCTAACCCGTACTGTACCTGTCCTGGGAGAGCTCGATGCTGACACTGGGTATAAAGTGAGGGACACACTGTCAGGGTAATGTAGGGGGAGCTCTACACTGTATCTAACCCGTGCTGTACCTGTCCTGGGAGAGCTCGATGCTGACACTGGGTATAAAGTGGGGGACACACTGTCAGGGTAATGTAGAGGGAGCTCTACACTGTATCTAACCCGTGCTGTACATGTCCTGGGAGCGCTCGATGCTGACACTGGGTATAAACTGGGTTACACACTTTCAGGGAAATGTAGAGGGAGCTCTACACTGTATCTAACCCGTGCTGTACCTGTCCTGGGAGAGCTTATTGCTGACACTGGGTATAAAGTGGGGGGGACACGGTCAGGGTCATGTAGAGGGAGCTCTACACTGTATCTAACCCGTGCTGTACCTGTCCTGGGAGAGCTCGATGCTGAAACTGGATATAAAGTGGGGGACACACTGTCAGGGTAATGTAGAGGGAGCTCTACACTGTATCTAACCCGTGCTGTACCTGTCCTGGGAGCGCTCGATGCTGACACTGGGTATAAAGTTGGGGACACACTGTCAGGGAAATGTCGAGGGAGCTCTACACTGTATCTAACCCGTGCTGTACCTGTCCTGGGAGAGCTCGAATCTGACACTGGGTATAAAGTGGGGGGGACACTTTCAGGGTAATGTAGAGGGAGCTCTACACTGTATGTAACCCGTGCTGTACCTGTCCTGGGAGAGCTCGTTGCTGACACCGGGTATAAAGTGGGGGGGACACTTTCAGGGTAATGTAGAGGGAGCTCTACACTGTATCTAACCCGTGCTGTACCTGTCCTGGGAGAGCTCGATGCTGAAACTGGGTATAAAGTGGGGGACACTGTCAGGGTAATGTAGAGGGAGTTCTACACTGTATCTAACCCGTGCTGTACCTGTCCTGGGAGAGCATGATGCTGACACTGGGTATAAAGTGGGGGGACACTGTCAGTGTAATGTAGAGGGAGCTCTACACTGTATCTAACCCGTGCTGTACCTGTCCTGGGAGAGCTCGATGCTGACACTGGGTATAAAGTGGGGGACACACTGTCAGGGTAATGTAGAGGGAGCTCTACACTGTATCTAACCCGTGCTGTACCTGTCCTGGGAGCGCTCGATGCTGACACTGGGTATAAACTGGGTTACACACTTTCAGGGTAATGTCGAGGGAGCTCTAAACTGTATCTAACCCGTGCTGTACCTGTCCTGGGAGAGCTCGATGCTGACACTGGGTATAAAGTGGGGGACACACTGTCAGGGTAATGTAGAGGGAGCTCCACACAGTATCTAACCCGTGCTGTACCTGTCCTGGGAGAGTTCGATGCTGACACTGGGTATAAAGTGGGGGGGGACACTCAGGGTAATGTAGAGGGAGCTCTACACTGTATCTAACCCGTGCTGTACCTGTCCTGGGAGAGCTCGATGCTGACACTGGGTATAAAGTGGGGGACACACGGTCAGGGAAATGTAGAGGGAGCTCTACACTGTATCTAACCCGTGCTGTTCCTGTCCTGGGAAAGCTTATTGCTGACACTGTGCATAAAGTGGGGGGGACACGGTCAGGGTAATGTACAGGGAGCTCTACACAGTATCTAACCCGTCCTGTACCTGTACTGGGAGAGCTCGATGCTGACACTGGGTATAAAGTGGGGGACACACTGTCAGGGTAATGTAGAGGGAGCTCTACACTGTATCTAACCCGTGCTGTACCTGTCCTGGGAGAGCTCGATGCTGACACTGGGTATAAAGTGGGGGGGACACTGTCAGGGTAATGTAGAGGGAGCTCTACACTGAATCGAACCCGTGCTGTACCTCTCCTGGGAGAGTTCGATGCTGACACTGGGTATAAAGTGGGGTACACACTGTCAGGGTAATGTAGAGGGAGCTCTACACTGTATCTAACCCGTGCTGTACCTTTCCTGGGAGAGCTCGATGCTGACACTGGGTATAAAGTGGGGGACACACTGTCAGGTTAATGTAGCGGGAGCTCAACACTGTATCTAACCCGTGCTGTACCTGTCCTGGGAGAGCTCGATGCTGACACCGGGTATAAAGTGGGGGGGACACTGTCAGGGTAATGTAGAGGGAGCTCTGCACTGTGTCTAACCCGTGCTGTACCTGTCCTGGGAGAGCTCGATGCTGACACTGGGTATAAAGTGGGGGGGAAACTGTCAGGGTAAGGTAGAGGGAGCTCTACACTGTATCTAACGCGTGCTGTCCCTGTCCTGGGAGAGCTCGATGCTGACACTGGGTATAAAGTGGGGGACACACTGTCAGGGTAATGTAGAGGGAGCTCTACACTGTATCTAACCCGTGCTGTACCTGTCCTGGGAGCGCTCGATGCTGACACTGGGTATAAAGTGTGGGACACGCTGTCAGGGAAATGCAGAGCGAGCTCTACACTGTATCTAACCCGTGCTGTACCTGTCCTGGGAGAGCTCGATGCTGACACTGGGTATAAAGTGGGGGGGACACTGTCAGGGTAATGTAGAGGGAGCTCTACACTGTATCTAACCCGTGCTGTACCTGTCCTGGGAGAGCTCGATGCTGACACTGGGTATAAAGTCGGGGGGGGACACTGTCAGGGTAATGTAGAGGGAGCTCTAGACTGTATCTAACCCGTGCTGTACCTGTCCTGGGAGCGCTCGATGCTGACACTGGGTATAAAGTGGGGGACAGACTGTCAGGGTAATGTACAGGGAGCTCTACACTGTATCTAACCCGTGCTGTACCTGTACTGGGAGAGCTCGATGCTGACACTGGGTATAAAGTGGGGGACACACTGTCAGGGTAATGTAGAGGGAGCTCTACACTGTATCTAACCCGTGCTGTACCTGTCCTGGGAGAGCTCGATGCTGACACTGGGTATAAAGTGGGGGGGACACTGTCAGGGTAATGTAGAGGGAGCTCTACACTGAATCGAACCCGTGCTGTACCTGTCCTGGGAGAGTTCGATGCTGCCACTGGGTATAAAGTGGGGGACACACTGTCAGGGTAATGTAGAGGGAGCTCTACACTGTATCTAACCCGTGCTGTACCTTTCCTGGGAGAGCTCGATGCTGACACTGGGTATAAAGTGGGGGACACACTGTCAGGGTAATGGAGAGGGAGCTCTACACTGTATCTAACCCGTGCTGTACCTGTCCTGGGAGAGCTCGATGCTGACACTGGGTATAAAGTGGGGGACACACTGTCAGGTTAATGTAGCGGGAGCTCAACACTGTATCTAACCCGTTCTGTACCTGTCCTGGGAGCGCTCGATGCTGACACCGGGTATAAAGTGGGGGGGACATTGTCAGGGTAATGTAGAGGGAGCTCTACACTGTGTCTAACCCGTGCTGTACCTGTCCTGGGAGAGCTCGATGCTGACACTGGGTATAAAGTGGGGGGGACACTGTCAGGGCAAGGTAGAGGGAGCTCTACACTGTATCTAACGCGTGCTGTACCTGTCCTGGGAGAGCTCGATGCTGACACTGGGTATAAAGTGGGGGACACACTGTCAGGGTAATGTAGAGGGAGCTCTACACTGTATCTAACCCGTGCTGTACCTGTCCTGGGAGCGCTCGATGCTGACACTGGGTATAAAGTGTGGGACACGCTGTCAGGGAAATGCAGAGCGAGCTCTACACTGTATCTAACCCGTGCTGTACCTGTCCTGGGAGAGCTCGATGCTGACACTGGGTATAAAGTGGGGGGGACACTGTCAGGGTAATGTAGAGGGAGCTCTACACTGTATCTAACCCGTGCTGTACCTGTCCTGGGAGAGCTCGATGCTGACACTGAGTATAAACTGGGTTACACACTTTCAGGGTAATGTAGAGGAAGCTCTACACTGTATCTAACCCGTGCTGTACCTGTCCTGGGAGCGCTCGATGCTGACACTGGGTATAAACTGGGTTACACACTTTCAGGGTAATGTAGAGGGAGCTCTACACTGTATCTTACCCGTGCTGTACCTGTCCTGGGAGCGCTCGATGCTGACACTGGGTATAAAGTGGGGGGGGGGGGGACACTGTCAGGGTAATGTAGAGGGAGCTCTACACTGTATCTTACCCGTGCTGTACCTGTCCTGGGAGCGCTCGATGCTGACACTGGGTATAAAGTGGGGGGGGGGGACACTGTCAGGGTAATGTAGAGGGAGCTCTACACTGTATCTTACCCGTGCTGTACCTGTCCTGGGAGCGCTCGATGCTGACACTGGGTATAAAGTGGGGGACAGACTGTCAGGGTAATGTACAGGGAGCTCTACACTGTATCTAACCCGTGCTGTACCTGTACTGGGAGAGCTCGATGCTGACACTGGGTATAAAGTGGGGGACACACGGTCAGGTTAATGTAGCGGGAGCTCAACACTGTATCTAACCCATGCTGTACCTGTCCTGGGAGCGCTCGATGCTGACACCGGGTATAAAGTGGGGGGGACACTGTCAGGGTAATGTAGAGGGAGCTCTACACTGTGTCTAACCCGTGCTGTACCTGTCCTGGGAGAGCTCGATGCTGACACTGGGTATAAAGTGGGGGGGACACTGTCAGGGTAAGGTAGAGGGAGCTCTACACTGTATCTAACCCGTGCTGTACCTGTCCTGGGAGCGCTCGATGCTGACACTGGGTATAAAGTGTGGGACACGCTGTCAGGGAAATGCAGAGCGAGCTCTACACTGTATCTAACCCGTGCTGTACCTGTCCTGGGAGAGCTCGATGCTGACACTGGGTATAAACTGGGTTACACACTTTCAGGGTAATGTAGAGGAAGCTCTACACTGTATCTTACCCGTGCTGTACCTGTCCTGGGAGCGCTCGATGCTGACACTGGGTATAAACTGGGTTACACACTTTCAGGGTAATGTAGAGGAAGCTCTACACTGTATCTTACCCGTGCTGTACCTGTCCTGGGAGAGCTCGATGCTGACACTGGGTATAAAGTGGGGGGGGGACACTGTCAGGGTAATGTAGAGGGAGCTCTACACTGTATCTAACCCGTGCTGTACCTGTCCTGGGAGAGCTCGATGCTGACACTGGGTATAAAGTGGGGGACACACTGTCAGGGTAATGTAGAGGAAGCTCTACACTGTATCTAACCCGTGCTGTACCTGTCCTGGGAGAGCTCGATGCTGACACTGGGTATAAAGTGGGGGACACACTGTCAGGGTAATGTAGAGGGAGCTCTAGACTGTATCTAACCCGTGCTGTACCTGTCCTGGGAGCGCTCGATGCTGACACTGGGTATAAAGTGGGGGACACACAATCAAGGTAATGTAGAGGGTGCTCTACACTGTATCTAACCCGTGCTGTACCTGTCCTGGGAGAGCTCGTTGCTGACACTGGGTATAAAGTGGGGGACACACTGTCAGGGTAATGTAGAGAGAGCTCTACACTGTATCTAACCCGTGCTGTACCTGCCCTGGGAGAGCTCGATGCTGACACTGGGTATAAAGTGGGAGGGACACTGTCAGGGTAATGTAGAGGGAGCTCTACACTGTATCTAACCCGTGCTGTACATGTCCTGGGAGAGCTCGATGCTGACACTGGGTATAAAGTGGGGGACACACTGTCAGGGAAATGTAGAGGGAGCTCTACACTGTATCTAACCCGTGCTGTACCTGTCCTGGGAGAGCTCGATGCTGACACTGGGTATAAAGTGAGGGACACACTGTCAGGGTAATGTAGAGGGAGCTCAACACTGTATCTAACCCGTGCTGTACCTGTCCTGGGAAAGCTAGATGCTGACACTGGGTATAAAGTGGGGGGGACACTTTGAGGGTAATGTAGAGGGAGCTCTACACTGTATCTAACCCGTGCTGTACCTGTCCTGGGAGAGCTCAATGCTGACACTGGGTATAAAGTGGGGGGACACACTGTCAGGGAAATGTTGAGGGAGCTCTACACTGTATCTAACCCGTGCTGTACCTGTCCTGGGAGCGCTCGATGCTGACACTGGGTATAAAGTGGGGGACACACTGTCAGGGTAATGTAGAGGGAGCTCTACACTGTATCTAAACCGTGCTGCTCCTGTCCTGGGAGAGCTCGATGCTGACACTGGGTATAAAGTGAGGGGGGGATACTGTCAGGGTAATGTAGAGGGAGCTCTACACTGTATCTAACCCGTGCTGTACCTGCCCTGGGAGAGCTTATTGCTGACACTGGGTATAAAGTGGGGGGGACACGGTCAGGGTAACGTAGAGGGAGCTCTACACTGTATCTAACCCGTGCTGTACCTGTCCTGGGAGAGCTCGATGCTGACACTGGGTATAAAGTGAGGGACACACTGTCAGGGTAATGTAGAGGGAGCTCTACACTGTATCTAACCCGTACTGTACCTGTCCTGGGAGAGCTCGATGCTGACACTGGGTATAAAGTGAGGGACACACTGTCAGGGTAATGTAGGGGGAGCTCTACACTGTATCTAACCCGTGCTGTACCTGTCCTGGGAGAGCTCGATGCTGACACTGGGTATAAAGTGGGGGACACACTGTCAGGGTAATGTAGAGGGAGCTCTACACTGTATCTAACCCGTGCTGTACATGTCCTGGGAGCGCTCGATGCTGACACTGGGTATAAACTGGGTTACACACTTTCAGGGAAATGTAGAGGGAGCTCTACACTGTATCTAACCCGTGCTGTACCTGTCCTGGGAGAGCTTATTGCTGACACTGGGTATAAAGTGGGGGGGACACGGTCAGGGTCATGTAGAGGGAGCTCTACACTGTATCTAACCCGTGCTGTACCTGTCCTGGGAGAGCTCGATGCTGAAACTGGATATAAAGTGGGGGACACACTGTCAGGGTAATGTAGAGGGAGCTCTACACTGTATCTAACCCGTGCTGTACCTGTCCTGGGAGCGCTCGATGCTGACACTGGGTATAAAGTTGGGGACACACTGTCAGGGAAATGTCGAGGGAGCTCTACACTGTATCTAACCCGTGCTGTACCTGTCCTGGGAGAGCTCGAATCTGACACTGGGTATAAAGTGGGGGGGACACTTTCAGGGTAATGTAGAGGGAGCTCTACACTGTATGTAACCCGTGCTGTACCTGTCCTGGGAGAGCTCGTTGCTGACACCGGGTATAAAGTGGGGGGGACACTTTCAGGGTAATGTAGAGGGAGCTCTACACTGTATCTAACCCGTGCTGTACCTGTCCTGGGAGAGCTCGATGCTGAAACTGGGTATAAAGTGGGGGACACTGTCAGGGTAATGTAGAGGGAGTTCTACACTGTATCTAACCCGTGCTGTACCTGTCCTGGGAGAGCATGATGCTGACACTGGGTATAAAGTGGGGGGACACTGTCAGTGTAATGTAGAGGGAGCTCTACACTGTATCTAACCCGTGCTGTACCTGTCCTGGGAGAGCTCGATGCTGACACTGGGTATAAAGTGGGGGACACACTGTCAGGGTAATGTAGAGGGAGCTCTACACTGTATCTAACCCGTGCTGTACCTGTCCTGGGAGCGCTCGATGCTGACACTGGGTATAAACTGGGTTACACACTTTCAGGGTAATGTCGAGGGAGCTCTAAACTGTATCTAACCCGTGCTGTACCTGTCCTGGGAGAGCTCGATGCTGACACTGGGTATAAAGTGGGGGACACACTGTCAGGGTAATGTAGAGGGAGCTCCACACAGTATCTAACCCGTGCTGTACCTGTCCTGGGAGAGTTCGATGCTGACACTGGGTATAAAGTGGGGGGGGACACTCAGGGTAATGTAGAGGGAGCTCTACACTGTATCTAACCCGTGCTGTACCTGTCCTGGGAGAGCTCGATGCTGACACTGGGTATAAAGTGGGGGACACACGGTCAGGGAAATGTAGAGGGAGCTCTACACTGTATCTAACCCGTGCTGTTCCTGTCCTGGGAAAGCTTATTGCTGACACTGTGCATAAAGTGGGGGGGACACGGTCAGGGTAATGTACAGGGAGCTCTACACAGTATCTAACCCGTCCTGTACCTGTACTGGGAGAGCTCGATGCTGACACTGGGTATAAAGTGGGGGACACACTGTCAGGGTAATGTAGAGGGAGCTCTACACTGTATCTAACCCGTGCTGTACCTGTCCTGGGAGAGCTCGATGCTGACACTGGGTATAAAGTGGGGGGGACACTGTCAGGGTAATGTAGAGGGAGCTCTACACTGAATCGAACCCGTGCTGTACCTCTCCTGGGAGAGTTCGATGCTGACACTGGGTATAAAGTGGGGTACACACTGTCAGGGTAATGTAGAGGGAGCTCTACACTGTATCTAACCCGTGCTGTACCTTTCCTGGGAGAGCTCGATGCTGACACTGGGTATAAAGTGGGGGACACACTGTCAGGTTAATGTAGCGGGAGCTCAACACTGTATCTAACCCGTGCTGTACCTGTCCTGGGAGAGCTCGATGCTGACACCGGGTATAAAGTGGGGGGGACACTGTCAGGGTAATGTAGAGGGAGCTCTGCACTGTGTCTAACCCGTGCTGTACCTGTCCTGGGAGAGCTCGATGCTGACACTGGGTATAAAGTGGGGGGGAAACTGTCAGGGTAAGGTAGAGGGAGCTCTACACTGTATCTAACGCGTGCTGTCCCTGTCCTGGGAGAGCTCGATGCTGACACTGGGTATAAAGTGGGGGACACACTGTCAGGGTAATGTAGAGGGAGCTCTACACTGTATCTAACCCGTGCTGTACCTGTCCTGGGAGCGCTCGATGCTGACACTGGGTATAAAGTGTGGGACACGCTGTCAGGGAAATGCAGAGCGAGCTCTACACTGTATCTAACCCGTGCTGTACCTGTCCTGGGAGAGCTCGATGCTGACACTGGGTATAAAGTGGGGGGGACACTGTCAGGGTAATGTAGAGGGAGCTCTACACTGTATCTAACCCGTGCTGTACCTGTCCTGGGAGAGCTCGATGCTGACACTGGGTATAAAGTCGGGGGGGGACACTGTCAGGGTAATGTAGAGGGAGCTCTAGACTGTATCTAACCCGTGCTGTACCTGTCCTGGGAGCGCTCGATGCTGACACTGGGTATAAAGTGGGGGACAGACTGTCAGGGTAATGTACAGGGAGCTCTACACTGTATCTAACCCGTGCTGTACCTGTACTGGGAGAGCTCGATGCTGACACTGGGTATAAAGTGGGGGACACACTGTCAGGGTAATGTAGAGGGAGCTCTACACTGTATCTAACCCGTGCTGTACCTGTCCTGGGAGAGCTCGATGCTGACACTGGGTATAAAGTGGGGGGGACACTGTCAGGGTAATGTAGAGGGAGCTCTACACTGAATCGAACCCGTGCTGTACCTGTCCTGGGAGAGTTCGATGCTGCCACTGGGTATAAAGTGGGGGACACACTGTCAGGGTAATGTAGAGGGAGCTCTACACTGTATCTAACCCGTGCTGTACCTTTCCTGGGAGAGCTCGATGCTGACACTGGGTATAAAGTGGGGGACACACTGTCAGGGTAATGGAGAGGGAGCTCTACACTGTATCTAACCCGTGCTGTACCTGTCCTGGGAGAGCTCGATGCTGACACTGGGTATAAAGTGGGGGACACACTGTCAGGTTAATGTAGCGGGAGCTCAACACTGTATCTAACCCGTTCTGTACCTGTCCTGGGAGCGCTCGATGCTGACACCGGGTATAAAGTGGGGGGGACATTGTCAGGGTAATGTAGAGGGAGCTCTACACTGTGTCTAACCCGTGCTGTACCTGTCCTGGGAGAGCTCGATGCTGACACTGGGTATAAAGTGGGGGGGACACTGTCAGGGCAAGGTAGAGGGAGCTCTACACTGTATCTAACGCGTGCTGTACCTGTCCTGGGAGAGCTCGATGCTGACACTGGGTATAAAGTGGGGGACACACTGTCAGGGTAATGTAGAGGGAGCTCTACACTGTATCTAACCCGTGCTGTACCTGTCCTGGGAGCGCTCGATGCTGACACTGGGTATAAAGTGTGGGACACGCTGTCAGGGAAATGCAGAGCGAGCTCTACACTGTATCTAACCCGTGCTGTACCTGTCCTGGGAGAGCTCGATGCTGACACTGGGTATAAAGTGGGGGGGACACTGTCAGGGTAATGTAGAGGGAGCTCTACACTGTATCTAACCCGTGCTGTACCTGTCCTGGGAGAGCTCGATGCTGACACTGAGTATAAACTGGGTTACACACTTTCAGGGTAATGTAGAGGAAGCTCTACACTGTATCTAACCCGTGCTGTACCTGTCCTGGGAGCGCTCGATGCTGACACTGGGTATAAACTGGGTTACACACTTTCAGGGTAATGTAGAGGGAGCTCTACACTGTATCTTACCCGTGCTGTACCTGTCCTGGGAGCGCTCGATGCTGACACTGGGTATAAAGTGGGGGGGGGGGGACACTGTCAGGGTAATGTAGAGGGAGCTCTACACTGTATCTTACCCGTGCTGTACCTGTCCTGGGAGCGCTCGATGCTGACACTGGGTATAAAGTGGGGGGGGGGGACACTGTCAGGGTAATGTAGAGGGAGCTCTACACTGTATCTTACCCGTGCTGTACCTGTCCTGGGAGCGCTCGATGCTGACACTGGGTATAAAGTGGGGGACAGACTGTCAGGGTAATGTACAGGGAGCTCTACACTGTATCTAACCCGTGCTGTACCTGTACTGGGAGAGCTCGATGCTGACACTGGGTATAAAGTGGGGGACACACGGTCAGGTTAATGTAGCGGGAGCTCAACACTGTATCTAACCCATGCTGTACCTGTCCTGGGAGCGCTCGATGCTGACACCGGGTATAAAGTGGGGGGGACACTGTCAGGGTAATGTAGAGGGAGCTCTACACTGTGTCTAACCCGTGCTGTACCTGTCCTGGGAGAGCTCGATGCTGACACTGGGTATAAAGTGGGGGGGACACTGTCAGGGTAAGGTAGAGGGAGCTCTACACTGTATCTAACCCGTGCTGTACCTGTCCTGGGAGCGCTCGATGCTGACACTGGGTATAAAGTGTGGGACACGCTGTC
The DNA here is from genome assembly GCF_047496885.1 of Scyliorhinus torazame. NCBI lineage: Eukaryota > Metazoa > Chordata > Chondrichthyes > Carcharhiniformes > Scyliorhinidae > Scyliorhinus > Scyliorhinus torazame. The sequence continues at coordinate 16,722,041 of NC_092710.1, read as the reverse complement.
AGGGAAATGCAGAGCGAGCTCTACACTGTATCTAACCCGTGCTGTACCTGTCCTGGGAGAGCTCGATGCTGACACTGGGTATAAACTGGGTTACACACTTTCAGGGTAATGTAGAGGAAGCTCTACACTGTATCTTACCCGTGCTGTACCTGTCCTGGGAGCGCTCGATGCTGACACTGGGTATAAACTGGGTTACACACTTTCAGGGTAATGTAGAGGAAGCTCTACACTGTATCTTACCCGTGCTGTACCTGTCCTGGGAGAGCTCGATGCTGACACTGGGTATAAAGTGGGGGGGGGACACTGTCAGGGTAATGTAGAGGGAGCTCTACACTGTATCTAACCCGTGCTGTACCTGTCCTGGGAGAGCTCGATGCTGACACTGGGTATAAAGTGGGGGACACACTGTCAGGGTAATGTAGAGGAAGCTCTACACTGTATCTAACCCGTGCTGTACCTGTCCTGGGAGAGCTCGATGCTGACACTGGGTATAAAGTGGGGGACACACTGTCAGGGTAATGTAGAGGGAGCTCTAGACTGTATCTAACCCGTGCTGTACCTGTCCTGGGAGCGCTCGATGCTGACACTGGGTATAAAGTGGGGGACACACAATCAAGGTAATGTAGAGGGTGCTCTACACTGTATCTAACCCGTGCTGTACCTGTCCTGGGAGAGCTCGTTGCTGACACTGGGTATAAAGTGGGGGACACACTGTCAGGGTAATGTAGAGAGAGCTCTACACTGTATCTAACCCGTGCTGTACCTGCCCTGGGAGAGCTCGATGCTGACACTGGGTATAAAGTGGGAGGGACACTGTCAGGGTAATGTAGAGGGAGCTCTACACTGTATCTAACCCGTGCTGTACATGTCCTGGGAGAGCTCGATGCTGACACTGGGTATAAAGTGGGGGACACACTGTCAGGGAAATGTAGAGGGAGCTCTACACTGTATCTAACCCGTGCTGTACCTGTCCTGGGAGAGCTCGATGCTGACACTGGGTATAAAGTGAGGGACACACTGTCAGGGTAATGTAGAGGGAGCTCAACACTGTATCTAACCCGTGCTGTACCTGTCCTGGGAAAGCTAGATGCTGACACTGGGTATAAAGTGGGGGGGACACTTTGAGGGTAATGTAGAGGGAGCTCTACACTGTATCTAACCCGTGCTGTACCTGTCCTGGGAGAGCTCAATGCTGACACTGGGTATAAAGTGGGGGGACACACTGTCAGGGAAATGTTGAGGGAGCTCTACACTGTATCTAACCCGTGCTGTACCTGTCCTGGGAGCGCTCGATGCTGACACTGGGTATAAAGTGGGGGACACACTGTCAGGGTAATGTAGAGGGAGCTCTACACTGTATCTAAACCGTGCTGCTCCTGTCCTGGGAGAGCTCGATGCTGACACTGGGTATAAAGTGAGGGGGGGATACTGTCAGGGTAATGTAGAGGGAGCTCTACACTGTATCTAACCCGTGCTGTACCTGCCCTGGGAGAGCTCGATGCTGACACTGGGTATAAAGTGGGGGGGACACTGTCAGGGTAATGTAGAGGGAGCTCTGCACTGTATCTAACCCGTGCTGTACCTGTCCTGGGAGAGCTCGATGCTGACACTGGATATAAAGTGGGGGACACACTGTCAGGGAAATGTAGAGGGAGCTCTACACTGTATCTAACCCGTGCTGTACCTGTCCTGGGAGAGCTTATTGCTGACACTGGGTATAAAGTGGGGGACACACTGTCAGGGTAATGTAGAGGGAGCTCTACACTGTATCTAACCCGTGCTGTACCTGTCCTGGGAGCGCTCGATGCTGACACTGGGTATAAAGTGGGGGACACACTGTCAGGGAAATGTCGAGGGAGCTCTACACTGTATCTAACCCGTGCTGTACCTGTCCTGGGAGAGCATGATGCTGACACTGGGTATAAAGTGGGGGGACACTGTCAGGGTAATGTAGAGGGAGCTCTACACTGTATCTAACCCGTGCTGTACCTGTCCTGGGAGAGCTCGATGCTGACACTGGGTATAAAGTGGGGGACACACTGTCAGGGTAATGTAGAGGGAGCTCTACACTGTATCTAACCCGTGCTGTACCTGTCCTGGGAGAGCTCGATGCTGACACTGGGTATAAAGTGGGGGAAACACTGTCAGGGTAATGTAGAGGGAGCTCTACACTGTATCTAACCCGTGCTGTACCTGTCCTGGGAGCGCTCGATGCTGACACTGGGTATAAACTGGGTTACACACTTTCAGGGTAATGTCGAGGAAGTTCTAAACTGTATCTAACCCGTGCTGTACCTGTCCTGGGAGAGCTCGATGCTGACACTGGGTATAAAGTGGGGGACACACTGTCAGGTTAATGTAGAGGAAGCTCTAAACTGTATCTAACCCGTGCTGTACCTGTCCTGGGAGAGCTCGATGCTGACACTGGGTATAAAGTGGGGGACACACTGTCAGGGTAATGTAGAGGGAGCTCTGCACAGTATCTAACCCGTGCTGCAGCTGTACTGGGAGAGCTCGATGCTAACAATGGGTATAAAGTGGGGGACACACTGTCAGGGTAATGTAGAGGGAGCTCTGCACTGTATCTAACCCGTGCTGTACCTGTCCTGGGAGAGCTCGATGCTGACACTGGGTATAAAGTGGGGGACACACTGTCAGGGTAATGTAGAGGGAGCTCTGCACTGTATCTAACCCGTGCTGTACCTGTCCTGGGAGAGCTCGATGCTGACGCTGGGTATAAATTGGGGGACACACTGTCAGGGTAATGTAGCGGGAGCTCTACACTGTATCTAACCCGTGCTGTACCTGTCCTGGGAGAGCTCGATGCTGACACTGGGTATAAAGTGGGGGACACACTGTCAGGGAAAAGTAGAGGGAGCTCTACACTGTATCTAACCCGTGCTGTACCTGTCCTGGGAGAGCTTATTGCTGACACTGGGTTAAAGGTGGGGGGGGAGACGGTCAGCGTAATGTAGAGGGAGCTCTACACTGTATCTAACCCGTGTTGTACCTGTCCTGGGATAGCTCGATGCTGACACTGGGTATAAAGTGGGGGACACACTGTCAGGATAATGTAGAGGGAGCTCTACACTGTATCTAACCCGTGCTGTACCTGTCCTGGGAGCGCTCGATGCTGACACTGGGTATAAAGAGGGGGGGACACTGTCAGGGAAATGTAGAGGGAGCTCTACACTGTATCTAACCCGTGCTGTACCTGTCCTGGGAGCGCTCGATGCTGACACTGGGTATAAAGTGGGGGACACACTGTCAGGGAAATGTAGAGGGAGCTCTACACTGTATCTAACCCGTGCTGTACCTGTCCTGGGAGAGCTCGATGCTGACACCGGGTATAAAGTGGGGGGGACACTGTCAGGGTAATGTAGAGGGAGCTCTACACTGTATCTAACTCGTGCTGTACCTGTCCTGGGAGAGCTCGATGCTGACACTGGGTATAAAGTGGGGGACACACTGTCAGGGTAATGTAGAGGGAGCTCTACACTGTATCTAACCCGTGCTGTACCTGTCCTGGGAGAGCTTATTGCTGACACTGGGTATAAAGTGGGGGGGGACACGGTCAGGGTAACGTCGAGGGAGCTCTACACTGTATCTAACCCGTGCTGTACCTGTCCTGGGAGAGCTCGATGCTGACACTGGGTATAAAGTGAGGGACACACTGTCAGGGTAATGTAGAGGGAGCTCTACACTGTATCTAACCCGTGCTGTACCTGTCCTGGGAGAGCTCGATGCTGACACTGGGTATAAGGTGGGGGACACACTGTCAGGGTAATGTAGAGGGAGCTCTACACTGTATCTAACCCGTGCTGTACCTGTCCTGGGAGCGCTCGATGCTGACACTGGGTATAAACTGGGTTACACACTTTCAGGGTAATGTCGAGGAAGCTCTAAACTGTATCTAACCCGTGCTGTACCTGTCCTGGGAGCGCTCGATGCTGACACTGGGTATAAACTGGGTTACACACTTTCAGGGTAATGTCGAGGAAGCTCTAAACTGTATCTAACCCGTGCTGTACATGTCCTGGGAGCGCTCGATGCTGACACTGGGTATAAACTGGGTTACACACTTTCAGGGAAATGTAGAGGGAGCTCTACACTGTATCTAACCCGTGCTGTACCTGTCCTGGGAGAGCTTATTGCTGACACTGGGTATAAAGTGGGGGGGACACGGTCAGGGTCATGTAGAGGGAGCTCTACACTGTATCTAACCCGTGCTGTACCTGTCCTGGGAGAGCTCGATGCTGAAACTGGATATAAAGTGGGGGACACACTGTCAGGGTAATGTAGAGGGAGCTCTACACTGTATCTAACCCATGCTGTACCTGTCCTGGGAGCGCTCGATGCTGACACTGGGTATAAAGTGGGGGACACACTGTCAGGGAAATGTCGAGGGAGCTCTACACTGTATCTAACCCGTGCTGTACCTATCCTGGGAGAGCTCGAATCTGACACTGGGTATAAAGTGGGGGGGACACTTTCAGGGTAATGTAGAGGGAGCTCTACACTGTATGTAACCCGTGCTGTACCTGTCCTGGGAGAGCTCGTTGCTGCCACCGGGTATAAAGTGGGGGGGACACTTTCAGGGTAATGTAGAGGGAGCTCTACACTGTATCTAACCCGTGCTGTACCTGTCCTGGGAGAGCTCGATGCTGAAACTGGGTATAAAGTGGGGGACACTGTCAGGGTAATGTAGAGGGAGTTCTGCACTGTATCTAACCCGTGCTGTACCTGTCCTGGGAGAGCTCGATGCTGACACTGGGTATAAAGTGGGGGACACACTGTCAGGGTAATGTAGAGGGAGCTCTACACTGTATCTAACCCGTGCTGTACCTGTCCTGGGAGAGCATGATGCTGACACTGGGTATAAAGTGGGGGGACACTGTCAGTGTAATGTAGAGGGAGCTCTAAACTGTATCTAACCCGTGCTGTACCTGTCCTGGGAGAGCTCGATGCTGACACTGGGTATAAGGTGGGGGACACACTGTCAGGGTAATGTAGAGGGAGCTCTACACTGTATCTAACCCGTGCTGTACCTGTCCTGGGAGCGCTCGATGCTGACACTGGGTATAAACTGGGTTACACACTTTCAGGGTAATGTCGAGGAAGCTCTAAACTGTATCTAACCGGTGCTGTACCTGTCCTGGGAGAGCTCGATGCTGACACTGGGTATAAAGTGGGGGACACACTGTCAGGGTAATGTAGAGGGAGCTCCACACAGTATCTAACCCGTGCTGTACCTGTCCAGGGAGAGTTCGATGCTGACACTGGGTATAAAGTGGGGGGGGACACTCAGGGTAATGTAGAGGGAGCTCTACACTGTATCTAACCCGTGCTGTACCTGTCCTGGGAGAGCTCGATGCTGACACTGGGTATAAAGTGGGGGACACACGGTCAGGGAAATGTAGAGGGAGCTCTACACTGTATCTAACCCGTGCTGTTCCTGTCCTGGGAAAGCTTATTGCTGACACTGTGCATAAAGTGGGGGGGACACGGTCAGGGTAATGTAGAGGGAGCTCTACACTGTATCTAACCCGTGCTGTACCTGTCCTGGGAGCGCTCGATGCTGACACTGGGTATAAAGTGGGGGACAGACTGTCAGGGTAATGTACAGGGAGCTCTACACAGTATCTAACCCGTCCTGTACCTGTACTGGGAGAGCTCGATGCTGACACTGGGTATAAAGTGGGGGACACACTGTCAGGGTAATGTAGAGGGAGCTCTACACTGTATCTAACCCGTGCTGTACCTGTCCTGGGAGAGCTCGATGCTGACACTGGGTATAAAGTGGGGGGGACACTGTCAGGGTAATGTAGAGGGAGCTCTACACTGTATCTAACCCGTGCTGTACCTTTCCTGGGAGAGCTCGATGCTGACACTGGGTATAAAGTGGGGGACACGCTGTCAGGTTAATGTAGCGGGAGCTCAACACTGTATCTAACCCGTGCTGTACCTGTCCTGGGAGAGCTCGATGCTGACACCGGGTATAAAGAGGGGGGGACACTGTCAGGGTAATGTAGAGGGAGCTCTGCACTGTGTCTAACCCGTGCTGTACCTGTCCTGGGAGAGCTCGATGCTGACACTGGGTATAAAGTGAAGGGGGAAACTGTCAGGGTAAGGTAGAGGGAGCTCTACACTGTATCTAACGCGTGCTGTCCCTGTCCTGGGAGAGCTCGATGCTGACACTGGGTATAAAGTGGGGGACACACTGTCAGGGTAATGTAGAGGGAGCTCTACACTGTATCTAACCCGTGCTGTACCTGTCCTGGGAGCGCTCGATGCTGACACTGGGTATAAAGTGTGGGACACGCTGTCAGGGAAATGCAGAGCGAGCTCTACACTGTATCTAAACCGTGCTGTACCTGTCCTGGGAGAGCTCGATGCTGACACTGGGTATAAACTGGGTTACACACTTTCAGGGTAATGTAGAGGAAGCTCTACACTGTATCTTACCCGTGCTGTACCTGTCCTGGGAGAGCTCGATGCTGACACTGGGTATAAAGTGGGGGGGGGACACTGTCAGGGTAATGTAGAGGGAGCTCTAGACTGTATCTAACCCGTGCTGTACCTGTCCTGGGAGCGCTCGATGCTGACACTGGGTATAAAGTGGGGGACACACTGTCAGGGTAATGTACAGGGAGCTCTACACAGTATCTAACCCGTGCTGTACCTGTCCTGGGAGAGCTCGATGCTGACACTGGGTATAAAGTGGGGGACACACTGTCAGGTTAATGTAGCGGGAGCTCAACACTGTATCTAACCCGTGCTGTACATGTCCTGGGAGCGCTCGATGCTGACACCGGGTATAAAGTGGGGGGGACATTGTCAGGGTAATGTAGAGGGAGCTCTACACTGTATCTAACCCGTGCTGTACCTGTCCTGGGAGCGCTCGATGCTGACACTGGGTATAAACTGGGTTACACACTTTCAGGGTAATGTAGAGGAAGCTCTACACTGTATCTAACCTGTGCTGTACCTGTCCTGGGAGAGCTCGATGCTGACACTGGGTATAAAGTGGGGGGGGGACACTGTCAGGGTAATGTAGAGGGAGCTCTAGACTGTATCTAACCCGTGCTGTACCTGTCCTGGGAGCGCTCGATGCTGACACTGGGTATAAAGTGGGGGACACACTGTCAGGGTAATGTAGAGGGAGCTCTAGACTGTATCTAACCCGTGCTGTACCTGTCCTGGGAGAGCTCGATGCTGACACTGGGTATAAAGTGGGGGACACACTGTCAGGGTAATGTAGAGGGAGCTCTAGACTGTATCTAACCCGTGCTGTACCTGTCCTGGGAGAGCTCGATGCTGACACTGGGTATAAAGTGGGGGACACACTGTCAGGGTAATGTACAGGGAGCTCTACACAGTATCTAACCCGTGCTGTACCTGTCCTGGGAGAGCTCGATGCTGACACTGGGTATAAAGTCGGGGGGGGACACTGTCAGGGTAATGTAGAGGGAGCTCTAGACTGTATCTAACCCGTGCTGTACCTGTCCTGGGAGAGCTCGATGCTGACACTGGGTATAAAGTGGGGGGGACACTGTCAGGGTAATGTAGAGGGAGCTCTACACTGTATCTAACCCATGCTGTACCTGTCCTGGGAGAGCTCGATGCTGACACTGGGTATAAAGTGGGGGACACACTGTCAGGGTAATGTAGAGGGAGCTCTACACTGTATCTAACCTGTGCTGTACCTGTCCTGGGAGAGCTCGTTGCTGACACTGGGTATAAAGTGGGGGACACACTGTCAGGGTAATGTAGAGGGAGCTCTACACTGTATCTAACCCGTGCTGTACCTGTCCTGGGAGAGCTCGTTGCTGACACTGGGTATAAAGTGGGGGACACACTGTCAGGGTAATGTAGAGGGAGCTCTACGCTGTATCTAACCCGTGCTGTACCTGTCCTGGGAGAGCTCAATGCTGACACTGGGTATAAAGTGGGGGGGACACTGTCAGGGTAATGTAGAGGGAGCTCGACACTGTATCTAACCCGTGCTGTACCTGTCCTGGGAGAGTTCGATGCTGACACTGGGTATAAAGTGGGGGGGACACTCAGGGTAATGTAGAGGGAGCTCTACACTGTATCTAACCCGTGCTGTACCTGTCCTGGGAGAGCTCGATGCTGACACTGGGTATAAAGTGGGGGACACACTGTCAGGGAAATGTAGAGGGAGCTCTGCACTGTATCTAACCCGTGCTGTACCTGTCCTGGGAGAGCTTATGGCTGACACTGGGTATAAAGTGGGGGGGACACGGTCAGGGTAATGTAGAGGAAGCTCTACACTGTATCTAACCCGTGCTGTACCTGTCCTGGGAGAGCTCGATGCTGACACTGGGTATAAAGTGGGGGACACACTGTCAGGGTAATGTAGAGGGAGCTCTACACTGTATCTAACCCGTGCTGTACCTGTCCTGGGAGCGCTCGATGCTGACACTGGGTATAGAGTGGGGGACACACTGTCAGGGAAATGTAGAGGGAGCTCTACACTGTATCTAACCCGTGCTGTACCTGTCCTGGGAGAGCTCGATGCTGACACTGGGTATAAAGTGGGGGGGACACTTTGAGGGTAATGTAGAGGGAGCTCAACACTGTATCTAACCCGTGCTGTACCTGTCCTGGGAAAGCTAGATGCTGACACTGGGTATAAAGTGGGGGGGACACTTTGAGGGTAATGTAGAGGGAGCTCTACACTGTATCTAACCCGTGCTGTACCTGTCCTGGGAGAGCTCAATGCTGACACTGGGTATAAAGTGGGGGGACACACTGTCAGGGAAATGTTGAGGGAGCTCTACACTGTATCTAACCCGTGCTGTACCTGTCCTGGGAAAGCTAGATGCTGACACTGGGTATAAAGTGGGGGGGACACTTTGAGGGTAATGTAGAGGGAGCTCTACACTGTATCTAACCCGTGCTGTACCTGTCCTGGGAGAGCTCAATGCTGACACTGGGTATAAAGTGGGGGGACACACTGTCAGGGAAATGTTGAGGGAGCTCTACACTGTATCTAACCCGTGCTGTACCTGTCCTGGGAGCGCTCGATGCTGACACTGGGTATAAAGTGGGGGGGACACTGTCAGGGTAATGTAGAGGGAGCTCTACACTGTATCTAAACCGTGCTGCTCCTGTCCTGGGAGAGCTCGATGCTGACACTGGGTATAAAGTGAGGGGGGGATACTGTCAGGGTAATGTAGAGGGAGCTCTACACTGTATCTAACCCGTGCTGTACCTGCCCTGGGAGAGCTCGATGCTGACACTGGGTATAAAGTGGGGGGGACACTGTCAGGGTAATGTAGAGGGAGCTCTGCACTGTATCTAACCCGTGCTGTACCTGTCCTGGGAGAGCTCGATGCTGACACTGGATATAAAGTGGGGGACACACTGTCAGGGAAATGTAGAGGGAGCTCTACACTGTATCTAACCCGTGCTGTACCTGTCCTGGGAGAGCTTATTGCTGACACTGGGTATAAAGTGGGGGACACACTGTCAGGGTAATGTAGAGGGAGCTCTACACTGTATCTAACCCGTGCTGTACCTGTCCTGGGAGCGCTCGATGCTGACACTGGGTATAAAGTGGGGGACACACTGTCAGGGAAATGTCGAGGGAGCTCTACACTGTATCTAACCCGTGCTGTACCTGTCCTGGGAGAGCTCGTTGCTGACACCGGGTATAAAGTGGGGGGGACACTTTCAGGGTAATGTAGAGGGAGCTCTACACTGTATCTAACCCGTGCTGTACCTGTCCTGGGAGAGCTCGATGCTGACACTGGGTATAAAGTGGGGGACACACTGTCAGGGTAATGTAGAAGGAGCTCTACACTGTATCTAACCCGTGCTGTACCTGTCCTGGGAGAGCATGATGCTGACACTGGGTATAAAGTGGGGGGACACTGTCAGGGTAATGTAGAGGGAGCTCTACACTGTATCTAACCCGTGCTGTACCTGTCCTGGGAGAGCTCGATGCTGACACTGGGTATAAAGTGGGGGACACACTGTCAGGGTAATGTAGAGGGAGCTCTACACTGTATCTAACCCGTGCTGTACCTGTCCTGGGAGAGCTCGATGCTGACACTGGGTATAAAGTGGGGGACACACTGTCAGGGTAATGTAGAGGGAGCTCTACACTGTATCTAACCCGTGCTGTACCTGTCCTGGGAGCGCTCGATGCTGACACTGGGTATAAACTGGGTTACACACTTTCAGGGTAATGTCGAGGAAGTTCTAAACTGTATCTAACCCGTGCTGTACCTGTCCTGGGAGAGCTCGATGCTGACACTGGGTATAAAGTGGGGGACACACTGTCAGGTTAATGTAGAGGAAGCTCTAAACTGTATCTAACCCGTGCTGTACCTGTCCTGGGAGAGCTCGATGCTGACACTGGGTATAAAGTGGGGGACACACTGTCAGGGTAATGTAGAGGGAGCTCTGCACAGTATCTAACCCGTGCTGCAGCTGTACTGGGAGAGCTCGATGCTAACAATGGGTATAAAGTGGGGGACACACTGTCAGGGTAATGTAGAGGGAGCTCTGCACTGTATCTAACCCGTGCTGTACCTGTCCTGGGAGAGCTCGATGCTGACACTGGGTATAAAGTGGGGGACACACTGTCAGGGTAATGTAGAGGGAGCTCTGCACTGTATCTAACCCGTGCTGTACCTGTCCTGGGAGAGCTCGATGCTGACGCTGGGTATAAATTGGGGGACACACTGTCAGGGTAATGTAGCGGGAGCTCTACACTGTATCTAACCCGTGCTGTACCTGTCCTGGGAGAGCTCGATGCTGACACTGGGTATAAAGTGGGGGACACACTGTCAGGGTAATGTAGAGGGAGCTCTGCACTGTATCTAACCCGTGCTGTACCTGTCCTGGGAGAGCTCGATGCTGACGCTGGGTATAAATTGGGGGACACACTGTCAGGGTAATGTAGCGGGAGCTCTACACTGTATCTAACCCGTGCTGTACCTGTCCTGGGAGAGCTTATTGCTGACACTGGGTTAAAGGTGGGGGGGGAGACGGTCAGCGTAATGTAGAGGGAGCTCTACACTGTATCTAACCCGTGTTGTACCTGTCCTGGGATAGCTCGATGCTGACACTGGGTATAAAGTGGGGGACACACTGTCAGGGTAATGTAGAGGGAGCTCTACACTGTATCTAACCCGTGCTGTACCTGTCCTGGGAGCGCTCGATGCTGACACTGGGTATAAAGAGGGGGGGACACTGTCAGGGAAATGTAGAGGGAGCTCTACACTGTATCTAACCCGTGCTGTACCTGTCCTGGGAGCGCTCGATGCTGACACTGGGTATAAAGTGGGGGACACACTGTCAGGGAAATGTAGAGGGAGCTCTACACTGTATCTAACCCGTGCTGTACCTGTCCTGGGAGAGCTCGATGCTGACACCGGGTATAAAGTGGGGGGGACACTGTCAGGGTAATGTAGAGGGAGCTCTACACTGTATCTAACTCGTGCTGTACCTGTCCTGGGAGAGCTCGATGCTGACACTGGGTATAAAGTGGGGGACACACTGTCAGGGTAATGTAGAGGGAGCTCTACACTGTATCTAACCCGTGCTGTACCTGTCCTGGGAGAGCTTATTGCTGACACTGGGTATAAAGTGGGGGGGGACACGGTCAGGGTAACGTCGAGGGAGCTCTACACTGTATCTAACCCGTGCTGTACCTGTCCTGGGAGAGCTCGATGCTGACACTGGGTATAAAGTGAGGGACACACTGTCAGGGTAATGTAGAGGGAGCTCTACACTGTATCTAACCCGTGCTGTACCTGTCCTGGGAGAGCTCGATGCTGACACTGGGTATAAGGTGGGGGACACACTGTCAGGGTAATGTAGAGGGAGCTCTACACTGTATCTAACCCGTGCTGTACCTGTCCTGGGAGCGCTCGATGCTGACACTGGGTATAAACTGGGTTACACACTTTCAGGGTAATGTCGAGGAAGCTCTAAACTGTATCTAACCCGTGCTGTACATGTCCTGGGAGCGCTCGATGCTGACACTGGGTATAAACTGGGTTACACACTTTCAGGGAAATGTAGAGGGAGCTCTACACTGTATCTAACCCGTGCTGTACCTGTCCTGGGAGAGCTTATTGCTGACACTGGGTATAAAGTGGGGGGGACACGGTCAGGGTCATGTAGAGGGAGCTCTACACTGTATCTAACCCGTGCTGTACCTGTCCTGGGAGAGCTCGATGCTGAAACTGGATATAAAGTGGGGGACACACTGTCAGGGTAATGTAGAGGGAGCTCTACACTGTATCTAACCCGTGCTGTACCTGTCCTGGGAGCGCTCGATGCTGACACTGGGTATAAAGTGGGGGACACACTGTCAGGGAAATGTCGAGGGAGCTCTACACTGTATCTAACCCGTGCTGTACCTATCCTGGGAGAGCTCGAATCTGACACTGGGTATAAAGTGGGGGGGACACTTTCAGGGTAATGTAGAGGGAGCTCTACACTGTATGTAACCCGTGCTGTACCTGTCCTGGGAGAGCTCGTTGCTGCCACCGGGTATAAAGTGGGGGGGACACTTTCAGGGTAATGTAGAGGGAGCTCTACACTGTATCTAACCCGTGCTGTACCTGTCCTGGGAGAGCTCGATGCTGAAACTGGGTATAAAGTGGGGGACACTGTCAGGGTAATGTAGAGGGAGTTCTGCACTGTATCTAACCCGTGCTGTACCTGTCCTGGGAGAGCTCGATGCTGACACTGGGTATAAAGTGGGGGACACACTGTCAGGGTAATGTAGAGGGAGCTCGACACTGTATCTAACCCGTGCTGTACCTGTCCTGGGAGAGCATGATGCTGACACTGGGTATAAAGTGGGGGGACACTGTCAGTGTAATGTAGAGGGAGCTCTAAACTGTATCTAACCCGTGCTGTACGTGTCCTGGGAGAGCTCGATGCTGACACTGAGTATAAAGTGGGGGACACACTGTCAGGGTAATGTAGAGGGAGCTCTACACTGTATCTAACCCGTGCTGTACCTGTCCTGGGAGAGCTCGATGCTGACACTGGGTATAAGGTGGGGGACACACTGTCAGGGTAATGTAGAGGGAGCTCTACACTGTATCTAACCCGTGCTGTACCTGTCCTGGGAGCGCTCGATGCTGACACTGGGTATAAACTGGGTTACACACTTTCAGGGTAATGTCGAGGAAGCTCTAAACTGTATCTAACCGGTGCTGTACCTGTCCTGGGAGAGCTCGATGCTGACACTGGGTATAAAGTGGGGGACACACTGTCAGGGTAATGTAGAGGGAGCTCCACACAGTATCTAACCCGTGCTGTACCTGTCCAGGGAGAGTTCGATGCTGACACTGGGTATAAAGTGGGGGGGGACACTCAGGGTAATGTAGAGGGAGCTCTACACTGTATCTAACCCGTGCTGTACCTGTCCTGGGAGAGCTCGATGCTGACACTGGGTATAAAGTGGGGGACACACGGTCAGGGAAATGTAGAGGGAGCTCTACACTGTATCTAACCCGTGCTGTTCCTGTCCTGGGAAAGCTTATTGCTGACACTGTGCATAAAGTGGGGGGGACACGGTCAGGGTAATGTAGAGGGAGCTCTACACTGTATCTAACCCGTGCTGTACCTGTCCTGGGAGCGCTCGATGCTGACACTGGGTATAAAGTGGGGGACAGACTGTCAGGGTAATGTACAGGGAGCTCTACACAGTATCTAACCCGTCCTGTACCTGTACTGGGAGAGCTCGATGCTGACACTGGGTATAAAGTGGGGGACACACTGTCAGGGTAATGTCGAGGGAGCTCTACACTGTATCTAACCCGTGCTGTACCTGTCCTGGGAGAGCTCGATGCTGACACTGGGTATAAAGTGGGGGGGACACTGTCAGGGTAATGTAGAGGGAGCTCTACACTGTATCTAACCCGTGCTGTACCTTTCCTGGGAGAGCTCGATGCTGACACTGGGTATAAAGTGGGGGACACGCTGTCAGGTTAATGTAGCGGGAGCTCAACACTGTATCTAACCCGTGCTGTACCTGTCCTGGGAGAGCTCGATGCTGACACCGGGTATAAAGTGGGGGGGACACTGTCAGGGTAATGTAGAGGGAGCTCTGCACTGTGTCTAACCCGTGCTGTACCTGTCCTGGGAGAGCTCGATGCTGACACTGGGTATAAAGTGAAGGGGGAAACTGTCAGGGTAAGGTAGAGGGAGCTCTACACTGTATCTAACGCGTGCTGTCCCTGTCCTGGGAGAGCTCGATGCTGACACTGGGTATAAAGTGGGGGACACACTGTCAGGGTAATGTAGAGGGAGCTCTACACTGTATCTAACCCGTGCTGTACCTGTCCTGGGAGCGCTCGATGCTGACACTGGGTATAAAGTGTGGGACACGCTGTCAGGGAAATGCAGAGCGAGCTCTACACTGTATCTAACCCGTGCTGTACCTGTCCTGGGAGAGCTCGATGCTGACACTGGGTATAAACTGGGTTACACACTTTCAGGGTAATGTAGAGGAAGCTCTACACTGTATCTTACCCGTGCTGTACCTGTCCTGGGAGAGCTCGATGCTGACACTGGGTATAAAGTGGGGGGGGGACACTGTCAGGGTAATGTAGAGGGAGCTCTAGACTGTATCTAACCCGTGCTGTACCTGTCCTGGGAGCGCTCGATGCTGACACTGGGTATAAAGTGGGGGACACACTGTCAGGGTAATGTACAGGGAGCTCTACACAGTATCTAACCCGTGCTGTACCTGTCCTGGGAGAGCTCGATGCTGACACTGGGTATAAAGTGGGGGACACACTGTCAGGTTAATGTAGCGGGAGCTCAACACTGTATCTAACCCGTGCTGTACCTGTCCTGGGAGCGCTCGATGCTGACACCGGGTATAAAGTGGGGGGGACATTGTCAGGGTAATGTAGAGGGAGCTCTACACTGTATCTAACCCGTGCTGTACCTGTCCTGGGAGCGCTCGATGCTGACACTGGGTATAAACTGGGTTACACACTTTCAGGGTAATGTAGAGGAAGCTCTACACTGTATCTAACCTGTGCTGTACCTGTCCTGGGAGAGCTCGATGCTGACACTGGGTATAAAGTGGGGGGGGGACACTGTCAGGGTAATGTAGAGGGAGCTCTAGACTGTATCTAACCCGTGCTGTACCTGTCCTGGGAGCGCTCGATGCTGACACTGGGTATAAAGTGGGGGACACACTGTCAGGGTAATGTAGAGGGAGCTCTAGACTGTATCTAACCCGTGCTGTACCTGTCCTGGGAGAGCTCGATGCTGACACTGGGTATAAAGTGGGGGACACACTGTCAGGGTAATGTAGAGGGAGCTCTAGACTGTATCTAACCCGTGCTGTACCTGTCCTGGGAGCGCTCGATGCTGACACTGGGTATAAAGTGGGGGACACACTGTCAGGGTAATGTAGAGGGAGCTCTAGACTGTATCTAACCCGTGCTGTACCTGTCCTGGGAGAGCTCGATGCTGACACTGGGTATAAAGTGGGGGACACACTGTCAGGGTAATGTAGAGGGAGCTCTAGACTGTATCTAACCCGTGCTGTACCTGTCCTGGGAGAGCTCGATGCTGACACTGGGTATAAAGTGGGGGACACACTGTCAGGGTAATGTACAGGGAGCTCTACACAGTATCTAACCCGTGCTGTACCTGTCCTGGGAGAGCTCGATGCTGACACTGGGTATAAAGTCGGGGGGGGACACTGTCAGGGTAATGTAGAGGGAGCTCTAGACTGTATCTAACCCGTGCTGTACCTGTCCTGGGAGAGCTCGATGCTGACACTGGGTATAAAGTGGGGGGGACACTGTCAGGGTAATGTAGAGGGAGCTCTACACTGTATCTAACCCATGCTGTACCTGTCCTGGGAGAGCTCGATGCTGACACTGGGTATAAAGTGGGGGACACACTGTCAGGGTAATGTAGAGGGAGCTCTACACTGTATCTAACCTGTGCTGTACCTGTCCTGGGAGAGCTCGTTGCTGACACTGGGTATAAAGTGGGGGACACACTGTCAGGGTAATGTAGAGGGAGCTCTACACTGTATCTAACCCGTGCTGTACCTGTCCTGGGAGAGCTCGTTGCTGACACTGGGTATAAAGTGGGGGACACACTGTCAGGGTAATGTAGAGGGAGCTCTACGCTGTATCTAACCCGTGCTGTACCTGTCCTGGGAGAGCTCAATGCTGACACTGGGTATAAAGTGGGGGGGACACTGTCAGGGTAATGTAGAGGGAGCTCGACACTGTATCTAACCCGTGCTGTACCTGTCCTGGGAGAGTTCGATGCTGACACTGGGTATAAAGTGGGGGGGACACTCAGGGTAATGTAGAGGGAGCTCTACACTGTATCTAACCCGTGCTGTACCTGTCCTGGGAGAGCTCGATGCTGACACTGGGTATAAAGTGGGGGACACACTGTCAGGGAAATGTAGAGGGAGCTCTGCACTGTATCTAACCCGTGCTGTACCTGTCCTGGGAGAGCTTATGGCTGACACTGGGTATAAAGTGGGGGGGACACGGTCAGGGTAATGTAGAGGAAGCTCTACACTGTATCTAACCCGTGCTGTACCTGTCCTGGGAGAGCTCGATGCTGACACTGGGTATAAAGTGGGGGACACACTGTCAGGGTAATGTAGAGGGAGCTCTACACTGTATCTAACCCGTGCTGTACCTGTCCTGGGAGCGCTCGATGCTGACACTGGGTATAGAGTGGGGGACACACTGTCAGGGAAATGTAGAGGGAGCTCTACACTGTATCTAACCCGTGCTGTACCTGTCCTGGGAGAGCTCGATGCTGACACTGGGTATAAAGTGGGGGGGACACTTTGAGGGTAATGTAGAGGGAGCTCTACACTGTATCTAACCCGTGCTGTACCTGTCCTGGGAGAGCTCGATGCTGACACTGGGTATAAATTGGGGGACACACTGTCAGGGTAATGTAGAGGGAGCTCTACACTGTATCTAACCCGTGCTGTACCTGTCCTGGGAGAGCTCGATGCTGACACTGGGTATAAAGTGGGGGACACACTGTCAGGGAAAAGTAGAGGGAGCTCTACACTGTATCTAACCCGTGCTGTACCTGTCCTGGGAGAGCTTATTGCTGACACTGGGTATAAAGTGGGGGGGAGACGGTCAGCGTAATGTAGAGGGAGCTCTACACTGTATCTAACCCGTGTTGTACCTGTCCTGGGAGAGCTCGATGCTGACACTGGGTATAAAGTGGGGGACACACTGTCAGGGAAATGTAGAGGGAGCTCTACACTGTAGCTAACCCGTGCTGTACCTGTCCTGGGAGCGCTCGATGCTGACACTGGGTATAAAGTGGGGGACACACTGTCAGGGAAATGTAGAGGGAGCTCGACACTGTATCTAACCCGTGCTGTACCTGTCCTGGGAGAGCTCGTTGCTGACAACGGGTATAAAGTGGGGGGGACACTGTCAGGGTAATGTAGAGGGAGCTCTACACTGTATCTAACCCGTGCTGTACCTGTCCTGGGAGAGCTCGATGCTGACACTGGGTATAAAGTGGGGGACACAATGTCAGGGTAATGTAGAGGGAGCTCTACACTGTATCTAACCCGTGCTGTACCTGTCCTGGGGGAGCTCGATGCTGACACTGGGAATAAAGTGGGGGACACACTGTCAGGGCAATGTCAAGGGAGCTCTACACTGTATCTAACCCGTGCTGTACCTGTCCTGGGAGCGCTCGATGCTGACACTGGGTCTAAAGTGGGGGACACATCGTCAGGGTAATGTAGAGGGAGCTCTACACTGTATCTAACCCGTGCTGTACCAGTCCTGGGAGCGCTCGATGCTGACACTGGGTATAAAGTGGGGGACACACTGTCAGGGTAATGTAGAGGGAGCTCTACACTGTGTCTAACCCATGCTGTACCTGTCCTGGGAGAGCTCGATGCTGACACAGGGTATAAAATGGGGGACACACAGTCAGGGTAATGTAGAGGGAGCTCTACACTGTGTCTAACCCGTGCTGTACCTGTCCTGGGAGAGCTCGATGCTGACACCGGGTATAAAGTGGGGGGGACACTGTCAGGGTAATGTAGAGGGATCTCTACACTGTATCTAACCCGTGCTGTACCTGCCCTGGGAGAGCTCGCTGCTGACACTGGGTATAAAGTGGGAGGGACACTGTCAGGGTAATGTAGGGGGAGCTCTACACTGTATCTAAACCGAGCTGTACATGTCCTGGGAGAGCTCGATGCTGACACTGGGTATAAAGTGGGGGACACACTGTCAGGGAAATGTAGAGGGAGCTCTACACTGTATCTAACCCGTGCTGTACCTGTCCTGGGAGAGCTTATTGCTGACATTGGGTGTAAAGTGGGGGGGACACGGTCAGGGTAACGTAGAGGGAGCTCTACACTGTATTTAACCCGTGGTGTACCTGTCCTGGGAGAGCTCGATGCTGACACTGGGTATAAAGTGAGGGACACACTGTCAGGGTAATGTAGAGGGAGCTCTACACTGTATCTAACCCGTGCTGTACCTGTCCTGGGAGAGCTCGATGCTGACACTGGGTATTAAGTGGGGACACACTGTCAGGGTAATGTAGAGGGAGCTCTACACTGTATCTAACCCGTGCTGTACCTGTCCTGGGAGAGCTCGATGCTGACACTGGATATAAAGTGTGGGACACGCTGTCAGGGAAATGCAGAGCGAGCTCTACACTGTATCTAACCCGTGCTGTACCTGTCCTGGGAGAGCTCGATGCTGACACTGGGTATAAACTGGGTTACACACTTTCAGGGTAATGTAGAGGAAGCTCTACACTGTATCTAACCCGTGCTGTACCTGTCCTGGGAGCGCTCGATGCTGACACTGGGTATAAACTGGGTTACACACTTTCAGGGTAATGTAGAGGAAGCTCTACACTGTATCTAACCCGTGCTGTACCTGTCCTGGGAGCGCTCGATGCTGACACTGGGTATAAACTGGGTTACACACTTTCAGGGTAATGTAGAGGGAGCTCTACACTGTATCTTAACCGTGCTGTACCTGTCCTGGGAGAGCTCGATGCTGACACTGGGTATAAAGTGGGGGACACACTGTCAGGGTAATGTAGAGGGAGCTCTAGACTGTATCTAACCCGTGCTGTACCTGTTCTGGGAGAGCTCGATGCTGACACTGGGTATAAAGTGGGGGACACACTGTCAGGGAAATGTAGAGGGAGCTCTACACTGTATCTAACCCGTGCTGTACCTGTCCTGGGAGAGCTCGATGCTGACACTGGGTATAAAGTGGGGGGGACACTGTCAGGGTAATGTAGAGGGAGCTCTACACAGTATCTAACCCGTGTTGTACCTGTCCTGGGAGAGCTCGATGCTGACACTGGGTATAAAGTCGGGGGGGGACACTGTCAGGGTAATGTAGAGGGAGCTCTAGACTGTATCTAACCCGTGCTGTACCTGTCCTGGGAGAGCTCGATGCTGACACTGGGTATAAAGTGGGGGGGACACTGTCAGGGTAATGTAGAGGGAGCTCTACACTGTATCTAACCCATGCTGTACCTGTCCTGGGAGAGCTCGATGCTGACACTGGGTATAAAGTGGGGGACACACTGTCAGGGAAATGTAGAGGGAGCTCTACACTGTATCTAACCCGTGCTGTACCTGTCCTGGGAGAGCTCGATGCTGACACTGGGTATAAAGTGGGGGACACACTGTCAGGGTAATGTAGAGGGAGCTCTACACTGTATCTAACCCGTGCTGTACCTGTCCTGGGAGAGCTCGATGCTGACACTGGGTATTAAGTGGGGACACACTGTCAGGGTAATGTAGAGGGAGCTCTACACTGTATCTAACCCGTGCTGTACCTGTCCTGGGAGAGCTCGATGCTGACACTGGATATAAAGTGTGGGACACGCTGTCAGGGAAATGCAGAGCGAGCTCTACACTGTATCTAACCCGTGCTGTACCTGTCCTGGGAGAGCTCGATGCTGACACTGGGTATAAACTGGGTTACACACTTTCAGGGTAATGTAGAGGAAGCTCTACACTGTATCTAACCCGTGCTGTACCTGTCCTGGGAGCGCTCGATGCTGACACTGGGTATAAACTGGGTTACACACTTTCAGGGTAATGTAGAGGAAGCTCTACACTGTATCTAACCCGTGCTGTACCTGTCCTGGGAGCGCTCGATGCTGACACTGGGTATAAACTGGGTTACACACTTTCAGGGTAATGTAGAGGGAGCTCTACACTGTATCTTAACCGTGCTGTACCTGTCCTGGGAGAGCTCGATGCTGACACTGGGTATAAAGTGGGGGACACACTGTCAGGGTAATGTAGAGGGAGCTCTAGACTGTATCTAACCCGTGCTGTACCTGTTCTGGGAGAGCTCGATGCTGACACTGGGTATAAAGTGGGGGACACACTGTCAGGGAAATGTAGAGGGAGCTCTACACTGTATCTAACCCGTGCTGTACCTGTCCTGGGAGAGCTCGATGCTGACACTGGGTATAAAGTGGGGGGGACACTGTCAGGGTAATGTAGAGGGAGCTCTACACAGTATCTAACCCGTGTTGTACCTGTCCTGGGAGAGCTCGATGCTGACACTGGGTATAAAGTCGGGGGGGGACACTGTCAGGGTAATGTAGAGGGAGCTCTAGACTGTATCTAACCCGTGCTGTACCTGTCCTGGGAGAGCTCGATGCTGACACTGGGTATAAAGTGGGGGGGACACTGTCAGGGTAATGTAGAGGGAGCTCTACACTGTATCTAACCCATGCTGTACCTGTCCTGGGAGAGCTCGATGCTGACACTGGGTATAAAGTGGGGGACACACTGTCAGGGTAATGTAGAGGGAGCTCTACACTGTATCTAACCTGTGCTTTACCTGTCCTGGGAGAGCTCGTTGCTGACACTGGGTATAAAGTGGGGGACACACTGTCAGGGTAATGTAGAGGGAGCTCTACACTGTATCTAACCCGTGCTGTACCTGTCCTGGGAGAGCTCGTTGCTGACACTGGGTATAAAGTGGGGGACACACTGTCAGGGTAATGTAGAGGGAGCACTACGCTGTATCTAACCCGTGCTGTACCTGTCCTGGGAGAGCTCAATGCTGACAATGGGTATAAAGTGGGGGGGACACTGTCAGGGTAATGTAGAGGGAGCTCGACACTGTATCTAACCCGTGCTGTACCTGTCCTGGGAGAGTTCGATGCTGACACTGGGTATAAAGTGGGGGGGACACTCAGGGTAATGTAGAGGGAGCTCTACACTGTATCTAACCCGTGCTGTACCTGTCCTGGGAGAGCTCGATGCTGACACTGGGTATAAAGTGGGGGACACACTGTCAGGGAAATGTAGAGGGAGCTCTGCACTGTATCTAACCCGTGCTGTACCTGTCCTGGGAGAGCTTATGGCTGACACTGGGTATAAAGTGGGGGGGACACGGTCAGGGTAATGTAGAGGAAGCTCTACACTGTATCTAACCCGTGCTGTACCTGTCCTGGGAGAGCTCGATGCTGACACTGGGTATAAAGTGAGGGACACACTGTCAGGGTAATGTAGAGGGAGCTCTACACTGTATCTAACCCGTGCTGTACCTGTCCTGGGAGAGCTCGATGCTGACACTGGGTATAGAGTGGGGGACACACTGTCAGGGAAATGTAGAGGGAGCTCTACACTGTATCTAACCCGTGCTGTACCTGTCCTGGGAGAGCTCGATGCTGACACTGGGTATAAAGTGGGGGGGACACTTTGAGGGTAATGTAGAGGGAGCTCTACACTGTATCTAACCCGTGCTGTACCTGTCCTGGGAGAGCTCGATGCTGACACTGGGTATAAATTGGGGGACACACTGTCAGGGTAATGTAGAGGGAGCTCTACACTGTATCTAACCCGTGCTGTACCTGTCCTGGGAGAGCTCGATGCTGACACTGGGTATAAAGTGGGGGACACACTGTCAGGGAAAAGTAGAGGGAGCTCTACACTGTATCTAACCCGTGCTGTACCTGTCCTGGGAGAGCTTATTGCTGACACTGGGTATAAAGTGGGGGGGAGACGGTCAGCGTAATGTAGAGGGAGCTCTACACTGTATCTAACCCGTGTTGTACCTGTCCTGGGAGAGCTCGATGCTGACACTGGGTATAAAGTGGGGGACACACTGTCAGGGAAATGTAGAGGGAGCTCTACACTGTAGCTAACCCGTGCTGTACCTGTCCTGGGAGCGCTCGATGCTGACACTGGGTCTAAAGTGGGGGACACACTGTCAGGGAAATGTAGAGGGAGCTCTACACTGTATCTAACCCGTGCTGTACCTGTCCTGGGAGAGCTCGATGCTGACACTGGGTATAAAGTGGGGGACACACTGTCAGGGAAATGTAGAGGGAGCTCTGCACTGTATCTAACCCGTGCTGTACCTGTCCTGGGAGAGCTTATGGCTGACACTGGGTATAAAGTGGGGGGGACACGGTCAGGGTAATGTAGAGGAAGCTCTACACTGTATCTAACCCGTGCTGTACCTGTCCTGGGAGAGCTCGATGCTGACACTGGGTATAAAGTGGGAGGGACACTGTCAGGGTAATGTAGGGGGAGCTCTACACTGTATCTAAACCGAGCTGTACATGTCCTGGGAGAGCTCGATGCTGACACTGGGTATAAAGTGGGGGACACACTGTCAGGGAAATGTAGAGGGAGCTCTACACTGTATCTAACCCGTGCTGTACCTGTCCTGGGAGAGCTTATTGCTGACATTGGGTGTAAAGTGGGGGGGACACGGTCAGGGTAACGTAGAGGGAGCTCTAGACTGTATTTAACCCGTGGTGTACCTGTCCTGGGAGAGCTCGATGCTGACACTGGGTATAAAGTGAGGGACACACTGTCAGGGTAATGTAGAGGGAGCTCTACACTGTATCTAACCCGTGCTGTACCTGTCCTGGGAGAGCTCGATGCTGACACTGGGTATAAAGTGAGGGACACACTGTCAGGGTAATGTAGAGGGAGCTCTACACTGTATCTAACCCGTGCTGTACCTGTCCCGGGAGAGCTCGATGCTGACACTGGGTATAAAGTGGGGGACACACTGTCAGGGAAATGTAGAGGGAGCTCTACACTGTCTCTAACCCGTGCTGTACCTGTCCTGGGAGAGCTCGATGCTGACACTGGGTATAAAGTGGGGGACACACTGTCAGGGTAATGTAGAGGGAGCTCTACACTGTAACTAACCCGTGCTGTACCTGTCCTGGGAGAGCTCGATGCTGACACTGGGTATTAAGTGGGGACACACTGTCAGGGTAATGTAGAGGGAGCTCTACACTGTATCTAACCCGTGCTGTACCTGTCCTGGGAGAGCTCGATGCTGACACTGGGTATAAAGTGGGGGACACACTGTCAGGGTAATGTAGAGGAAGCTCTACACTGTATCTAACCCGTGCTGTACCTGTCCTGGGAGAGCTCGATGCTGACACTGGGTATAAACTGGGTTACACACTTTCAGGGTAATGTAGAGGAAGCTCTACACTGTATCTTAACCGTGCTGTACCTGTCCTGGGAGAGCTCGATGCTGACACTGGGTATAAAGTGGGGGGGGGGACACTGTCAGGGTAATGTAGAGGGAGCTCTAGACTGTATCTAACCCGTGCTGTACCTGTCCTGGGAGCGCTCGATGCTGACACTGGGTATAAAGTGGGGGACACACTGTCAGGGTAATGTACAGGGAGCTCTACACAGTATCTAACCCGTGCTGTACCTGTCCTGGGAGAGCTCGATGCTGACACTGGGTATAAAGTCGGGGGGGGGACACTGTCAGGGTAATGTAGAGGGAGCTCTAGACTGTATCTAACCCGTGCTGTACCTGTCCTGGGAGAGCTCGATGCTGACACTGGGTATAAAGTGGGGGGGACACTGTCAGGGTAATGTAGAGGGAGCTCTACACTGTATCTAACCCATGCTGTACCTGTCCTGGGAGAGCTCGATGCTGACACTGGGTATAAAGTGGGGGACACACTGTCAGGGTAATGTAGAGGGAGCTCTACACTGTATCTAACCTGTGCTTTACCTGTCCTGGGAGAGCTCGTTGCTGACACTGGGTATAAAGTGGGGGGGACACTGTCAGGGTAATGTAGAGGGAGCTCGACACTGTATCTAACCCGTGCTGTACCTGTCCTGGGAGAGTTCGATGCTGACACTGGTATAAAGTGGGGGGGACACTTAGGGTAATGTAGAGGGAGCTCTACACTGTATCTAACCCGTGCTGTACCTGTCCTGGGAGAGCTCGATGCTGACACTGGGTATAAAGTGGGGGGGACACGGTCAGGGGTAATCTAGAGGAAGCTCTACACTGTATCTAACCCGTGCTGTACCTGTCCTGGGAGAGCTCGATGCTGACACTGGGTAATAAATTGGGGGACACACTGTCAGGGTAATGTAGAGGGAGCTCAACACTGTATCTAACCCGTGCTGTACCTGTCCTGGGAGAGCTCGATGCTGACACTGGGAATAAAGTGGGGGGACACACTGTCAGGGAAAAGTAGAGGGGAGCTCTACACTGTATCTAACCCGTGCTGTACCTGTCCTGGGAGAGCTTATTGCTGACACTGGGTATAAAGTGGGGGGGAGACGGTCAGCGTAATGTAGAGGGAGCTCTACACTGTATCTAACCCGTGTTGTACCTGTCCTGGGAGAGCTCGATGCTGACACTGGGTATAAAGTGGGGGACACACTGTCAGGGAAATGTAGAGGGAGCTCTACACAGTAGCTAACCCGTGCTGTACCTGTCCTGGGAGCGCTCGATGCTGACACTGGGTATAAAGTGGGGGACACACTGTCAGGGAAATGTAGAGGGAGCTCTACACTGTATCTAACCCGTGCTGTACCTGTCCTGGGAGAGCTCGATGCTGACACTGGGTATAAAGTGGGGGACACACTGTCAGGGAAATGTAGAGGGAGCTCTGCACTGTATCTAACCCGTGCTGTACCTGTCCTGGGAGAGCTTATGGCTGACACTGGGTATAAAGTGGGGGGGACACGGGTCAGGGTAATGTAGAGGAAGCTCTACACTGTATCTAACCCGTGCTGTACCTGTCCTGGGAGAGCTCGATGCTGACACTGGGTATAAATTGGGGGGACACACTGTCAGGGTAATGTAGAGGGAGCTCTACACTGTATCTAACCCGTGCTGTACCTGTCCTGGGAGAGCTCGATGCTGACACTGGGTATAAAGTGGGGGACACACTGTCAGGGAAAAGTAGAGGGAGCTCTACACTGTATCTAACCCCGTGCTGTACCAGTCCTGGGAGCGCTCGATGCTGACACTGGGTATAAAGTGGGGGACACACTGTCAGGGTAATGTAGAGGGAGCTCTACACTGTGTCTAACCCATGCTGTACCTGTCCTGGGAGAGCTCGATGCTGACACAGGGTATAAAATGGGGGACACACAGTCAGGGTAATGTAGAGGGAGCTCTACACTGTGTCTAACCCCGTGCTGTACCTGTCCTGGGAGAGCTCGATGCTGACACCGGGTATAAAGTGGGGGGGACACTGTCAGGGTAATGTAGAGGGATCTCTACACTGTATCTAACCCGTGCTGTACCTGCCCTGGGAGAGCTCGCTGCTGACACTGGGTATAAAGTGGGAGGGACACTGTCAGGGTAATGTAGGGGGAGCTCTACACTGTATCTAAACCGAGCTGTACATGTCCTGGGAGAGCTCCGATGCTGACACTGGGTATAAAGTGAGGGACACACTGTCAGGGTAATGTAGAGGGAGCTCTACACTGTATCTAACCCGTGCTGTACCTGTCCCGGGAGAGCTCGATGCTGACACTGGGTATAAAGTGGGGGACACACTGTCAGGGAAATGTAGAGGGAGCTCTACACTGTCCTCTAACCCGTGCTGTACCTGTCCTGGGAGAGCTCGATGCTTACACTGGGTATAAAGTGGGGGACCCCACTGTCAGGGTAATGTAGAGGGAGCTCTACACTGTAACTAACCCGTGCTGTACCTGTCCTGGGAGAGCTCGATGCTGACACTGGGTATAAAGTGGGGGACACACTGTCAGGGTAATGTAGAGGGAGCTCTACACTGTATCTAACACGTGCTGTACCTGTCCTGGGAGAGCTCGATGCTGACACTGGGTATAAAGTGGGGGACACACTGTCAGGGTAATGTAGAGGGAGCTCTACACTGTATCTAACCCGTGCTGTACCTGTCCTGGGAGAGCTCGATGCTGACACTGGGTGTAAAGTGGGGAACACACTTTCAGGGAAATGTAGAGGGAGCTCTACACTGTATCTAACCCGTGCTGTACCTGTCCTGGGAGAGCTTATTGCTGACACTGGGTATAAAGTGGGGGGGGACACGGTCAGGGTAATGTAGAGGGAGCTCTACACTGTATCTAACCCGTGCTGTACCTGTCCTGGGAGAGCTCGATGCTGACAGTGGGTATAAAGTGGGGGGACACACTGTCAGGGTAAGGTAGAGGGAGCTCTACACTGTATTGGGGAGGGGGGGGGGGGGGGTCCAGGACTGAGGGAGTGCTGCACTGTCAGAGGGTCAGTGCTGACGGAGTGCCGCACTATCAGAGGGTCAGTACTGAGGGACTGCTGCACTGTCAGAGGGTCAGTACTGAGGGAGTGCTGCACTGTCAGAGGGTCAATACTGAGAGAGTGCTGCACTGTCAGAGGGTCAGTACTGAGGGAGGTGCTGCACTGTCAGAGGGTCAGTGCTGACGGAGTGCCGCACTATCAGAGGGTCAGTACTGAGGGACTGCTGCACTGTCAGAGGGGTCAGTACTGAGGGAGTGCTGCACTGTCAGAGGGTCAATACTGAGAGAGTGCTGCACTGTTAGAGAGTCAGTACTGAGGGAGTGCCGCACTGTCAGAGGGTCAGTACTGAGGGAGTGCCGCACTGTCAGAGGGTCAGTACTGAGGGAGTGCTGCACTGTCAGAGGGTCAGTACTGAGGGAAACTTCGCACCCATTTCCCAGCTGCCGCATGTGGACTCTTGCTGTGCAGGTCACGACCTTTCCTCTTGCTGTGCAGGTCACGACCTTTCCACTTGCTGTGCAGGTCACGACCTTTCCACTTGCTGTGCAGGTCACGACCTTTCCCCGCTGGCCACCGCGACTCAGCTTCAAATGAAGTTGTTCGGTGTGGGGGGGGGGGGGGGGGGGGGGGTTGCAAAGCATTCTGGGAATTGCTGAAGTTGGGGGAGCGGACAACGGTGAATCTCTGGGGGGGGGGGGGGGGTTGCCTGTCCCTCCCTCCCCCCAGCTCCGCCACCCCCCCTCTTCCCTCCCCCACCCCGTCCCCCTCCCCTCCCCTCCCTCCTCCACTCCTCCCCCCCCCACTCCACTCCTCCCCCCCCCCCCACCCCTCAGCTCCGCCACCCCCCCCTCTTCCCTCCCCCACCCCGTCCCCCTCCCCTCCCTCCCTCCTCCACTCCTCCCCCCCCCCCCACTCCACTCCTCCCCCCCCCCCACCCCTCCCTCTCCCCGTCCGCCCTCCCCCTCCCCCACCCCTCAGCTCCGCCACCCACCCCCTCCCCTCCCTCCCCCACCCCCGTCCCCCCACCCCGTCCCCATCCCCCACCCCCCCCAGCTCCCCCACCCCTCCGCTCCGCCCACGTACCGGTGATAACCTCGTTGAGGTCCATGTCGCGGGCTTTCCTCAGCAGGCGGAACCAGCGAGGGGACGCCGTCGCAGTTCTTGATGGCCTTCTTGTTGTCGGGGTCGCGGCCGTACGAGATGTTCTTGAGGGCCCCGCAGGCGCCGTGGTGCACCTCCTTCTTGGGTGGTCCAGCAGCTCGACCAGCACGGGGATGCCCTTCAGCCGTCGCACCTCAGTCTTCAGCTTGTCGTTGCGGAAGCACAGGTGCTGCAGGTAGGCGGCCGCGTTGGACTTGACCGCGTCCAGCTTGTAGTTCAGCATGGCGATGACCTCGGGCAGCTCGGGCTGCCGCCAGGGCCGCGGGGTCCTTGCGGGCGCTGAGGAGGCTGGCCATGCTGCCCGCTCCGCTCGTGCTGCGCCAGGGGCGCCCCAGTAATACGCATCGTGCTCCGACCGCATGTCGTCCGCCAGGGGGTCGTCGAAGCTCCTGCTTTTGGGGACAAGACCAGACAAGACGTGCGTTGGGAATGGTCAGTGGCACCACCGTCAGACAATAATTCCCCCCCCCCCCCCCAATCCCCAGTCCCTCCCCACCAATCTCCCCCCCCCCCCCGCCCAAACCCAAGACCGCCTTCAGAGGGGGAAGTTGGGCGATCCGCGGTATGATCTATGCTGGGTGGGTCAGGGGAGGGTCTAACGTCCTGACCAGACGGCTATGTTTTAAACCGCCTGCTCTAACTGAAGGAAAATTTAGTCATTTGGCGAGAGGCGGGGTGGGGGGGGGGGGGGGTGGTTGGCAATGTGACCCCCCCCCCCCCACATTGGAAATCTGCTCGGAGACAAGCCCACGTGATCAGGGTGACATGGAGACGGAAACTCAAGACCGCGGCCTATTTTCACGCGAGAATCAGTGGCAGCTACTTTTCGGAAAACACGGTTGTGAAGATTCACCCAATCGGTGATCTGGCGGGGGGGGGGGGCGGCGGGGGGGGGGGGCGGGGGGGCACAAAAAATAGCGGCTCGAAGCCAGCAGGAGACGCAGCTGCTGTCGACCGCCAAGCAGAATGCTGGTGGGAAAGGATTCCTCGTTTGAAGAGGCGGGGGTGTGGACCTTTGTAGCGCCCTCCCCCCCTCCGCCCGCCCGCTAACCAGGCAGGAGGTATCGGACTCAGTACTCAGAATGCTACGCACCAGCTCGCCGATCACTGGGAATTCGAAACATGGCGGGGGTTTACCAAATGTGTACGGCAGTCCCTTCAGTTGCCCAGCAAGTTCCCGCTCGCCAAAGTTGATCTCAATTTGGAACAGTGAAAGGTTCAAAAGACCAAACCTTTTTTGCCGATTTCCTCCCTCTGGCGATGAATGTTCCACATTCTACCGGGGGCGGGGGGGGGGGGAATGGTCACGGGGGAAATCACACAATTTACAGAGCAGAAGGAGGCCATTCGGCCCATCGAGTCTGCACCGGCCCTTGGAAAGAGCATCTACCCAAGCCCACACCCGCCACCCTATCCCCGTAACCCAGTAACCCCCTCCTAACCTTTTTGGACACTAAGGGCAATTTAGCGCGGCCAATCCACCTAACCCGCACGTCTTTGGACTGTGGGAGGAAACCGAGAACCCGGAGGAAACCCACGCACACACGGGGAGGACGTGCAGACTCCGCACAGACAGTGACCCAAGCCGGGAATCTAACCTGGGACCCTGAGCTGTGAGGCAGCAGTGCTAAACACTGTGTTACCCATGGAGGGAGGGGGTCTGGTGGGATAATCTTCACTGAGTATGGATCATCTGGGGTGGGCGCGAGGGGGAGCTCTACACTGTATCTAACCCGTGTTGTACCTGTCCTGGGAGAGCTCGATGCTGACACTGGGTATAAAGTGGGGGGGACACTGTCAGGGTAATGTAGAGGGAGCTC